>NC_060071.1:80938029-81241060 GCF_922984935.1 Meles meles
GGATTGACTATGAATGGAATGAGCCAATAACTGAGATAAACATCAGATAATATGTGAGTCCTTAAGACACTTTTGAGATATGATAAAACATGTCGGGGGAACCTATCTCGGTAACCTTCGAACCACAGAGTATTAGTTTTGAAAGATTAATCTTAATAGAGTTTGAATCAATTTATGCAATTCCCACACACGCAATGAGACAGCAAGGTGCTTCTGTCTATTCTATTTATATTCCCTGAAGGTTAACTTTCAAAATGTATGTGTACTTTGCATTTGGAGAGCTGTCAGATGATTTTTAAGACTAGAAAACAGATTAGATTTTGAGACTGAATTTCTTATCCCACAGGGAATTTACATTTAAGCAGAAAGTCGTTTTATGTATAAAAATGAAAGGAGTTTAAAAATTTTACTTAATTTTTGGACGATAAAGAATACAGACATTACATTAATTAAACTATAGGTAAAGTTTTAAATATATTTCAAATGGGCTATGTTCCTAATTACAGTGGGTGTACAATTTAAAACACATGGTTTTAAAATCACAGAAAATATTCTGAAGCACATATTTTCATGGAAATTCTTGAACTAGTTTGTATGTTTTATGCATGAACACTTGCAGTGGCAAGCCAAAATGACTTATTGGAAAGAGTGTATTTCCCGTAAGCACCTGAGCACGTGGGTGATCTATGCTTTTGGTATGGCACTAGCTTAACTAGATGTGAGAGGGTTAGATATTTTGGGAGTAGGGTCATTAACATAATATGGGTTCTTCTGAAGCCAGGGGTATATAGGTGATCTAAATGCAATCAAGGTCATGAAGCAGCAGCTGATGTTCAAGTCAGCTAACATTTTTTTTTTAATTTAGGCCACCTTGATAGAAGGATTTTTTTTCCTAAATATATATAACCATGTTAAGCCCATTATAAGATTATATAAGGAAAGTGATCATTATACCAGCAAATATGCCTTTGTTGAGCCTATCCTGTGAATGTTTGTGGTCTTACACATGTGCAATTAAGGTAGGAAAGAAGCCAGTTTAAAGAAAAGGCAAATTCACTGTTGCAGTATGAATTCAATCTTTTTTCCCCCAAGATTTTATTTATTTATTTGACAGAGAGAGAGAGAGAGAGAGAGCAGGAACACAAGCAGGGGGAGTGGAAGAGGGAGAAGCAGGCTTCCCACCGAGGAGGGAGCCTGATACGGGGCTTGATCCCAGGACCCTGGGATCATGACCTGAGCCAAAGGCAGATGCTTAAGGACTGAACCCACATAGGCACCCCTGAAGTCAATCTTCTTAGTTAAAAAAATTTCTCTCTAAGAGATGATCCTTAATGATGGCGAATTAGATGAGCTGCCTTTTTTTTTTTTTTTTTTTTTTTTTTGACAGAGAGAAATCACAACTAGGCAGAGAGGCAGGCAGAGAGAGAGGAGGAAGCAGGCTTCCTGCGGAGCAGAGAACCCGATGCGGGGCACGATCCTAGGACCCTGAGATCATGACCTGAGCCGAAGGCAGAGGCTTTAACCCACTGAGCCACCCAGGCACCCCATGAGCTGCCTTTTTTAAGAGAGAGGCTGTGGCAAGATAAGATGACAGCAATATGATTTGTAAAATTTTCTTTCTGGAGCTTTTATAGTTAATAAGTAAACCTAATTATAACTCTCCCATAGTAAATTATAACAATATAAAGTTGATGACTACTAAAAATTAGCAAGTTTGCAGTGTTTTCCAGCAGCTATTTCAGGCTACTTTATGAAGGGTGTGAAACAAAGATCAGTCAATCAAATCAGGATGACATTCATTTACAAGAATTTTGAAAAGACCAAAGATATTGCTGAAATTGTTAGCTGAGCTATAAACCTGATTTAGAGAAATTATCCATGTACTTTCTTGTCTACTCTACTCTTGTCTACTCTTTTTACTCCTTGTCTTCTAGGTCAGACATGGTTTTATGTGTAAGTCCAAAGTTGCAGTTTGCCATTTAAATAATTACATAGAGAATTACAAAAAAGGACAGAAAATCCTAGCTAGGTACTTCCCTTTGACATTGTCACAAGAGAAATGTAATTTATGTCATTACCGTTAGATAATACTGCACGATACCATCCCAGGCTCCTATGAGAATTAATGATCAACACGGATATTATGTTTGAGGGAGGATTTCAAGTGTTCCTTGAAGCCTCTCCTAGGTTTGTAAATATTTGCTTCAGACAAAACTCAGATGTAGATGAATCTTTTATATCTATATCATCTATATCTATATCTCTATCTTTATCTATATCTATGTCTATCTGTAATTGCACAGTCTAATCCATAATTGCACATAATTTTATTTCTAGGCCCATATCAATGCTTTTAACCTTTTCTCACAGATCTTCTTGTTGAATCATTTCCATTGCTCTATTCTGGACACATTCCAAAGTTTCCACATCCCTCTTAGTAGTGGAGACACACGACAGTAGTGATTTTTTTTTTATGAGCAAAGCTGAATGGAATCTCACTTGTTTTTCCCTCTGCTGCAAGACTTTGTGGGACTGTCAAGGAGAAAATAAATATTTGTTACTTTTGGTAATGAAAAATTATGTATGACTCAGCAACACGTGGTGAGCAGATGTGTTGAGTAAGAGCCCACTCCTGTACATCAAACCTGTCACTGAGTCTATAAATAGAGAAAAAATAAGGGAGAATAAGCTACATCCCAGATTCTGCTCAATTGCATTGATTAGAAATTTTAAAGTTTGGGTTTTGGATATAACAATGATCCTGTCTGTATGGATGACTGGTCAACACACATTTAAGTGAGCCATGCACCTGGAAAACAACTGTCCCTCAAGCCCCATCACCACATACAGAGGCTGTCTGAACAATGAGAGTCTTTTGGATGTTGAAACACAGAAATTCAATGGTGGATATCTTACTTTAGAATTGCTAGGTTTGCCTGATTAAGTTGACCATCTCTGCCTTTTCTATTCTTGCAGGTAAGAGCTAAAATTTTACCTTGCCCATCCTGGATAAATTGGACTTGCTCTGGCACTTCTCATAGAAGATGTTACTGAGCTTCCAGTTTGCAAAGTAAATGCTTACAAAAGACATTTCTTCTGGATAGAAATCTGCCCAATCAAATTGCACCCCCCTTTTTCCCAGATCATTTTTTCAGTTTGGGAATTGACAAGAGAACTAGATTTGGATTAGTAACTGTAAGAATTGAACTGTGTAGAGTTTAGAAGGTGTCTGCACGGCTTAGTCTGTTAAGCATCTGCCTTTGGCTTAGGTCAGGATCCTGGCTCAGGGTCCTGGGATGGAGCACCACATTGCATTGCGGTCCCTACTCAGGGGAGAGCCTGCTTTTCCCTCTACTTCTGCCCCTTCCCCTGTTTATGCTCTTTCTCTCTCTCTCTGTGTCAAATAAATAATTAAAATCTTTAAAAAAATGTGGAGAGTTTACAAAAGGGCCACTGCTTAGACAATAAGTATCCTTTTTGTAGGTGCTGATTCCCTAGAAATAATACACTTGTGACTTTGCAATGTGACTGTTTTCAAGCTTGCATTAATACTTTGATACTTACAGTAGGGGTTTTTTTTTCATAATACTTGTAAAATGCAATGGGGCATATATGCTCCTATGTCTTATAATTTTCTGGATAAATTCTCTATAAACATAAGAAGAAAGGCAGGGCAATTTGAGTGATCCTGTGAGAAAGCCTATTATGTTATCATATTGAAGTCCAGGAACCAGTTTTAGTTATCTTTGTATATGATAAAACACTACTATAGTCCCCAAACATAGTACATACTCTGTATTTTTGTCAGACTACATTAACAGTTCTCTCACAGCTAGCCACTATTAGAATGAGATTTTGAAGCATTCTCCCAAAACCCTAAGTTAAGAGTGTTTTCCCTCCCAAGCTATCTCTTGGTCACTTTGTGAAGATGTTTTCGTTAGTTGTAATCATAACCTACCAGGTTATGATAAGGTTTTTAAAAAATTGATAAGCCTGACTATTAAAAAGTCTGGGTTTTTTTTTTTTTTGTTTGTTTGTTTATTTAAGCAGATTGAAAAATTTACCTTCAACAATAAAGGCGAATTTTATCCCTGGGCTTTGATATCATATAGCATATGTTCCTTTACTTCAAAGTTGAAAATACAGTAATAGTTAATAAAATAACTATGATCACTGGATTGTGATGGAACATACTTACTTTCTAAAATCAGTCAGTAGCTGAGACACTGCTTTAGTATCTGTACTACAAAGAAGAATCGATAAGAAATTTTTCTATATTATGCCATTTAGAAAATGCTGATTAACTCTCATTTAGGTAGGAGTCTCACTCAGCCACAGGGCAGCATTTATTAGAATATCATTCTTTCCTTTTGCTTTCCACTCCCTGCTTTTTCTTTCATGCTTTGTTGCCAGGACTGCTTATTCACTGAAAATTACTAACACTTTGACCTCTTATTTGAGAATGCCTTACTGATAGACATGGGAAAGACTGATAATTTGCAGAATGACCTAACTAAACTTCATTGCAAGGAAATCTAGTGACCAATCTTTGTCAGCAGCGGACACCTGAGTTATTATCCTAGGAAGAGACGTTTTTGCTCCTTAGGCTCATGGATGACAGGCATTTTATAAGCTCTTTCCAAATGCTATAAAGTTAAGGTCAATAAACCTTTGGGTTAACTATAGTCAGGAATAATTTTATTCTCATTTTTTCCAGCAAAATAAAAAAAAAGCTTTTTCTCTTATGTTTCACAGCCCCCAATTTTTTAGCCCCTCTCTAGTATTTTGAGTTAACTTCTAGTCTCCCATCTCACTTCTTTTTCCTCTCTTCCTCTATTTATCTTGGGCATCAAAGTCTCCTAAAATGAATATCTCTTTCCTGTAATTTAATGTATTATTTCATTGGCCTTACTTATACATTGCTCATTTTCTTACTATATAGAAAAAGAACATAATATATAATACAAAATAATTATCTATGTACAAATTTATTACATACAGTGTGGAAACACACTCCACTATAATTACTCTTCATTGACATAAAATATCTTCTCCAAATCAGAAGTTTCACTTGCAGTTTTAATGGTTGTTTTATTTTTCTCTTAAGAACAGATGCTCTTATTTTCCTCACTGCTTTATTATTAATTCAGTTTTATTGTAAGGGCTTGATCTATTACTGAACCTTTCTGGCGTATATACGTGTGCTCTCTTCTACCCCAATATTTTGTAGTGTATAATGTGTATCATCACCAGTTCCCCATTTGTCATCTGTCTTGTCCTAAACCAAGTCTTGCCCATGTTAAAAATTCTATAACTGCCATCATCTTGGAAATGTCATGACATTCATGGATCAATAAAATCCTTTCCCAGAGAGGATGAGAAATATATGAAAAGAGCTTACTAAATTCAAACGGTTTCTTTTAAAGGTCCAAAGGATGAGTAAGAGATTTGTATGAAAGTGATTTCAGGGAGGGGTTGTTAGATGAGAGTAGGATGACACTGACAAGGTAGGTTATAGTGGTGGGAAATTGACAGGGGGGAGAGGAAGTTCAATTTGAGATGCCTTTGAGATTCCTTCATCCTAGAGATTATTTTCCTTAGAAGAGTGCAAGTGAAAGGGTGAAGAATTCAGGACTGCAAAGTGCAGAGGCTCCTTAGTGGCCATCATGTTTCTGCAGTTTACTAGACCAAACTAAGATATAATGAGGTGCTTTGTATGCGTTGTGTGTAAGAGAGAAATCAGCTCACCAAATGCCTTTTTTGGGGGGGGGGGGTGATGACTTACAGTCAGGGGCAGCTTTGTGAATTTGAGGGATCATAAAGATGCTGGAAGGAGCCCTGTGTGTCCAGGGAATCAGATAGAAAACAAAAAAGGATTTTGATATCTGTGCCCTCAATGTCACCCTAGAGCAAATAAGGAAAGGGAAGAATTGTGTGATAAAGGCTGTGACATCAGAAAAATGGGCAAAGTAATTTTGCAGTTATAGTTAGAAAATCATTAAAGTCTGATGTTTAATAGGTAACTGAAATGAAGAAGGTAAGCAGAATGTCAAGGTCCTTTTAAAGAGCTTAAAGATTACAAAAGAAATCAAAGGTTCTGGCAGCTTCTCAGACACTTGCAAGCTGGAGAATTCACAGAGCAACAAGGTGCATGGGGTTTCTCAATTTTCCTTTCCTTGAACAAAAAGCAAATTTAAACAAAAAGGGTATACAGTGTATGTAACAACAGTGCTGCCAGATGTACATGATGAGACCTTTAAAATTTACCCATTTTCTAAAATCAAACAAAAATTTTGGCTTACTACTTTCTATGGACTTCAATAGGAACAATTCAGATAGATACGCTTTTTCAAAGCATTTTTAAAAAGTCAATGCCAACCAAAACACAAGACAGTCCTAAAATTCAACAAGATTTTCTCCAAGAGGCAAAATTAATATTCTGTAATTATGTTCCAAAGATTACAAAACACATGCTCTTTTACTAATATGTTATTGATTAATGGTGTATTAAAATACCATTTTCAGAGTGATGGAAGAAGTTAGAAAATTAGTATTTAGATTAAAATTAACTTTTAATTGTTCAAGGTAACATAAATATAGATAGAAATTTTGCTTTTCTGTCATCCATTGAGTGGAAAGAGAACAATGAAATTATATTTGATTCTAATTTTAAGATACAACTGATAAAGAACTACAAATTCATTTCTGTAGGGCTTTACCTAAAATTAATCCATTTAATAAATCTGTTCTATTTATCATTTGGATTGTATGAATTTCTGAGTCAGAAAAACAAATTTAAACAGAAAGGCTTCATGGACCACATATCATTGGATTTGTCATAAAAGATGAAGATAAATACCATATGATCTCACTTCATGTGGAATCTAAAAAAAGAATGAAAATTTTTTTCTAAGTTTGAGATGGCCATTTTCAGATTTTTGAATGATAGTGACATGATTGATTGTCAATCTAATCTGACAGTAGTGTTGTACAATAGTTTGGAATGGGAGATTCTGAGACGCGGAAGACAGTTAAAAGGTGGTAATGAGAGGAAAGAGCATTTTAAGTGCGTTGGCAAGTGTTAGGAGAGTATAGGGAGCCTGGGAAAAATTTTGATTTGAGTAGTTTGATTGCTGTAGTGAAAAGAACATCTGGAGGAGAATGGGAGATCATATTTAAAAGTTAGATAAGGCTGGACCACAAGGAGCCTTGAATTATGCACTACAGACTTTGAAACTCATTTATTTCCTAGATAGTTGAAATGGAATTATTGAAGGATTTTCAGTAGGAAAATGACAGGATTAATTGATGTGTTTTTGTCATGGAATATGATTGTTTAAATAGCATTAAAATGTGTATTGACTACAAAAAGTACTTCCAAAATACATAAGTATATTAATGAAATTGAATTATCTGAGGCTTAAGTGTTTCTTTATTATTACTCCATTAGCCCAGAACTGAGCATCAACTCTATTTCTGTGCATACAGATATGCACATGTAATATATCAGTCCTCAATTTTAAGAGGTATTATTGAAAATAATGTGACCAATATTTGCTTTATTCAAGTTTGAATACACCTATGCATTTGATTAGTGCACAGATATTACTTCCTCTTTCAGTTGCCATTTATGACTACATATTTTAATTTCTCCATACATTTCAAAGTACCATGTGATTTTTAATTCCTGTACATTAAGATCCTCTTACAGTCTTGCACACAAAGTTTATGACCTTTAACTACATTCTACCTAGGAACAGATGTTTAGACATTATTCTGCATGTGGACAGATTATGTAGATATTAGAGTTGCTTCAAAGTTAATTGGTGTCAACCTGTAATCCATATACTTGTTTTGGGTAAATGTGAGTCTACTACCATTTTTTAAAAATAGTCAAGTGAAGACTTTAGGAAATACTAATGAAAATGCAAAAAATAAAATCTATCTGTGCACTGGCAGTTCTGTCCTTTTACAACATACATCTTTTGTGTCAAAGCTCTGATTCACAGTCATTGTCCTCAAATATTATTGAATGGGTTTTTGTTCATCTTTGTCAGATGTGCTTTCCTTGAACTACATGAAAGTTACATCTTCAACGTGATGAATTGTGGATAGGTTATACAATACATAGGAAGATCTAACAGTACTTAAACTGAAGAATTTTTATTGACAAGAGTTTCTTTCACTTATATTAAGAACACATGCTATTGACTATCATCAGTAGGCTTGGCGTTTGAGTCCTAGTGGTGGTAAGAGTATTGTTGACTTCACAACTTTAACAGAACTCATGAATCCAAATGTTATAAATATTTTCCAACAATTACAAAAGTATAACAAATAATGTAATTAAATACTGTATACTCAACATGAAGCTTTGTCAGATCTTAACATTAACAACATAAACATTGACTGGCATCTGAAATAAATAAGTGTTTTTTTAAATAAATAAATATAGAGATAGTAGATCTTTCTTCTCTTTATGACCTGCTCTTTTTTTTTGTTGTTGTTGTTGCATTTCTTGTGATGTCCCTCAGCATATGTGTGCATAGTTTAGAAGGCAGCCAGTGAACCTGGAAGAATTTGATGTCAGATTTTGGACATCTGACTTATCTGTGGTTCTTTTCCTGGAAATTTGCTCATCAAATTGTAGTCACTTTGGTTGTCTCAAGCGCCAACCTATGTTCCTTATTCCAGGGAGATCACTGCTTTCTGGTAAGGTGATGTTTTCTACCATCTAAGTGAATTAGAATATATCCTAAGGAAAAAATCCAGGATAAATGTTGACCTCCTGTCATGCCTTCTGTCAATGATAATAGTTCCTCCAATTCCTGCTTATAGGGACTCTTGAATGCTTTTGAAAATTTGTATCTTAAATATGATATAGCTGTTATAATTTTGGTAGATTTATTCCAATAATATCTATAGTCTATAATGACCAAAATTCAATGTCAAATAACAAATCTTTTAAAATTATATTTTCCTGTTGCTTGTTACTAGTTTATGAGAATTCAGTATGTGAAATTTTTATGAGCTAATGATTTATAGGAAAAATGAAGAGCTTTCTCATTAGTTCTGTTATTTTACCTTTATGTCCTTTTAGATTTTTTAATATAGGCAATTCTTTCTTTTAAAAAAAATTATTTATTTATTTGTCAGAGAAAGAGAGAGAAAGAGTGTGTGCACAGGCGGGGGAGCAGCAGGCAGAGGGCAAAGCAGACTTTTCACCGAGCAGAGAGCCTGATGTGGGACTCAATCCCAGGATCCCAAGATCACGACCCAAGCCAAAGGCAGACGCTCAACCAACTAAACAACCCAGGCATCCCAATTCTTTTTTTTTTTTCCCCTTGTAAATAATTTGCTGTGCTCTGGTTCATTTATGGTCATTTTACTTAAAATTTATTTTTATTTCTTACAAGTTTGCCAGGACTTCTTCAAGTCCTTACAGATGATACTGTAATGGGCTTCTTTTCCTCCATATTTCTGATTTTAAGGGGAATGCTTATAACATTTAGAATGATTATATATATTTGTTTTCCAAGAGTAGTTATTATTAAAGCATGCTTACTAGTGAAGTTTCTTTTAGCACTTGAGAAGTCTCCCAGGACTTCTACTTCTGGAAAGGATATAGAAGGTAATGATGGCAGGCCAGTGATCTCTTCTCTGCAACTGGAAAAAAAAGAAACTGGAGAAATTATAAGAATCTTATTTTTAAGGGATTATAGGGCTTTGAAAGCAATGAAGATAAAATGAAATTATAGAGTGGAACACCTTTCCATAGTGAAATGATGATCACTAGCCACTGTTTTCTTAGTTACTTTGGGAATTTTGAAAGTATAATGAAGTTTGTACTTGGACTGGTCAAAGAGCCTCTTCTGGAGGGAAGAAAAATCAGGAAAGCTTTTAGGTATTAAATAAGGTTGAAACAAAAATTGGGAAATTTAAGGAACCTTAGATACACAATAAACTTTAACAAATGTATGTTTTTTGGATTTGGAGAATATAAAGGGAAGAGGAATCAAGCCAAAAGGTAGTGTGAAATCTTTTGCATTAGCTACTGAAGAACGTGACCTGTTAGGAAAGTAGGTGGCCCTGAGTACATTGCTGGACTTGTGCTCACTCTGCATCTTCTGGATTTTGAAACTTTGTAGGGAACATGCATTTTGGGAACTGTGAGAGACAGAACTCAGGCATTTTTTTTTAGGATGAAAGAAACAAATACCCAACAATCTCTTCGTCAAAACTTGGGAAGATCACACCAGAAGAATGAAATGAATCAGAGGTAGACTCAGTCATTAAATCTTCAACCATGCCCTGTGCCAGCTCAATTTTTTTTTTTTTGCTATATTGCTATAATCAACTTTTGACACCAACTTACAAAAACAGAAGGAACTTTTTCTGATGGAAGATAATAACATCTGTTGCCCTTATAGTTCTTTCACGGATCATTTCTGGGAAATAATAAAATATTTACTAGGCATTAAAAAAGTAAAGAAAACACGTTGATAATAAAAAGGAAGCACACACTAGAAGCATATCTTTATTTGATCTAGATATTGGAGTTGGCAGACAACAACTTTAATTGTGACTGAATATAAAAAAAGGAGAATTATAGGAAGAAAAATCATTAAAAAAATGTAACTTCAGCAAAAATAGAAATCTACTAAAATGATCAAATAGAAATTACAGAACCAGAAAATATTACAGAACTCAAAAGAACTTACAAAGAATTCAAAAGATGAGTTTAGTAACAAATTGTACAAAGCTGAAGACAAGATGAGTTAATTCAAAAATAGGCAAATAGAAAATACTAAGTGCATAGAGGGAAAAAGAGTAAAATTAAAAAATAAAACAGCATAAGAGACATGGACATACTAAGAAGCCTTCATGTAAGTATTATTGGAATCGAAGAAAGAGAGATGAGAGAGAACATGTGTCAGAGGCAAAATACAGAGATCAGGTAACTGAGAATTTTCAATATTTGAGCAAAGGTACAAATCAGGGCATTCAAAAGCTTACCAAATCTCAGGACAAATACAAAAAAATTACACCAAAGCTCATCATAGTAAAACTGTTAAAAAAGAGTAAGCATTCAAAAGTAAAAATGATGCATTGCTCTCAAAGAAATAACCAGAATGATAGTGACTTCTCAGAAGAAATGATGAAAGTTAAAAAAAAAATAGTGATGATACTTATAGAAAATAACTGTCAGCTGAAATTTTTATATCCAAATATGTTCTTCAGAAAATAGGGTAAAATAAATTTTGAGACAAAGCTGAAGCAATTTGTCACCAGTGGACTTCCACTAAAAAACAAACTAAAAGGAAAGGGAAAATGATCCCACATGGAAATGTGGAAGTGCTGTATGTAATAAAGAATACCAGTAAGATAAATATATAGGCAAGCATAAAAACTATAGATTACCTAAAATAATAGTTATATTGCTTTTATATTATTTATATAGATATATGTAAAATATATACCTAATATATATTAGAATGAAATTATATTTAGAACTTATGTATGACTATAATAATATAAATGGCAAGAGAGGGATGCCTAGATGGCTCAGTCAGTTAAGCATCTGTCTTTGGCTCAGGTCATGAACCTAGGATCCTGAGATCCAGCCATACATGGGACTCCCTGCTCAGTGGGAAGTCTGTTTCCCTCTCTTCCTCTGCCCCTCCCCATGCTCATGCTCCCGCTCTCAAATAAATTAAATAAATAAATAAATAAACCTTTGAAATAAAATAAAAGTCAAGAGAGATAACTGTATTTTGAAATTCTATGATTCCAGTCGGTATCAGAAAAGTAGTAAGAATAATCAGTTTGTTAGATTGTAATAACTCAGTGATGTGTATTGTAATATCTAGTAAAACCACAATAAAGATAGTAAAAGAGTATATAATCTACATGTTATTTGAAAAAAAAAGGGACTCATAAAATATTTAATTTATCCAGAGGTATAGAAAGACAAAGAATGTAAAGCAGGTGAACTAAATAGAAGAAAACAGTAATAGGGTAGAGCCAAACCAAATTATAATTATATTTTATGTACATGAATAAATATTGTATTTAAAGATTTTTCAACTTGGATTAAAAAACCATATTCTCCTTATAAGATAAACATTTCAAATATAAGGACACAGAGAGGTTAAAAATCAATGAGTAGAAAAGAAATCTCCAAATCCTTAACAAAAGTTAGGTGATTTAGCTATACTGATGTTAGAGTAAACTTTAAGGCATCAGGCATTTAAAATAAGAAAGAAGCACTTCATGGGGCACCCAGGTGGCTCAGTCAATTGAGCATCAGACTTGGTTTTGGATCAGGTCATGATCTTAGGATCAAGCCCACACTGGGGCTCTGTACTCAGCAGGGAGTCTGTTTGGGATTCTTTCTCTCCCTCTCCCTCTGCCCCTTTCCCTTGCTCAAGAGCACACACATACACACACTCTCTGTCTCTAAAATAAAGAAATCAATCTTTAAAAAGGAGACACTTCATAATACTGAAGAGGCTGATCCAACATAAGATATAAAAATCTTAAATCAATATACAACTCAAAACACAGCTTCAAAACATCCAAAGCAGAAATTGACAAAACTAAAAAGTAAAAGAAACAAATCTACTATTGCAGTGGAAGATGTTAACACACCTCACCTCTATAAACGAGTGATATGCAGACCAAAAAATTTAAGTATATAGAAGATTGAACTACATAGTTAACAACTTGTCCTAATTGTGTGTGTGTATGTATACACAATGTATATATATATATATATGTCTGTGTGTGTATAACTGCACTAATGATGGCAGAATTCACAATAGTTTGTCTTTTTTTTTTAAGATTTTATTTGACAGAGAGAGAGAGACCACAAGTAGGCAGAGAGGCAGGCAGAGAGAGAGGTGGAAGCAGGCTCCCCACTGAGCAGAGAGCCTGATGCCGGTCTCCATCCCAGGACCTGGAGATCACGACCTGAGCCAAAGGCAGAGGCTTAAACCACTGAGCCACCCAGGCACTCTAGTTCTTCAAACTTGTATGATACATTTACCTAAACTGTCCATTTGCCAGCACACAGCTTCAACAAATCTGAAAAGATTGAAATAATACAGATTGTGTTCTATGACCATGATGTTACTGAACTAGAACAAATATCAAAAATCTAAGTAGAAAAACTCCCTGGAAATAAGACAGTACATTTTAAGTAATCCATGAGTCAAAGAAAAGCTCAAAGCCAAACTTGTAAGTTATTTTAAACTGAATACAAATGATAATACAGCATATTAAATCTTGTGAAATTAAATCTTGTGAAATACCCAGAAATCAGGGTAAACTTACTACACAACAGCTAGGAAAATATTAGCACTTCAAAATTAAAGAAAGTAAAAGGAAATAATTTATATAAGAGTAAAAGGAAAGAAATAATTACTGTAAGAGCAGAGGACAATAAAAGAGAAAAAACAAATATGCAATAAAGAAAACATAGATGAAAGCTAGTCTTTGGAAAGGCTAATAAAATTGATCCAAGCCTATAAAGATTAATAAAGAAAAAAAGTAAAACATATATTACCAATATCAAGAATTAAAGAGGACATAACCCCATTCTTACTAACATCAGAAAGACAATAAGAAAATATTATGAATAACTGTACACTAGTAAATTTGACCATTACTTATAAATTTCTAGAAGAAATAAAAACATATCTGTACAGTCTGATACCTATGAAAGAATAGTATCTGTTATTAAAAAATCTCACTTTTTAGTACTAAATGATATTTATTTAAAGAAAGAAATAAAATCCGTTCTGTACAAACTCAGAGATTAGAACAAAATTGAGACCATAGTAACTTGATTCAAAAGTGTGACAAAGAGATTGTGAGATAGAAATTTTAGGATAGTCACCTCTCATAGATACATAGACTTATTTGAAGATGATGTGATTGTATGTGGAGAAATTCCTAAATATTCTATAATCAAACTATTATAAATGATAAGTGAATTTATCAAGTTTGCTCACTACAAGTCAATGTAACAAAAATGAACTGTATTTCTGTATTACAGTCACAAATAGGAAATAATTCAAAATTGTAGTAATTACTGTGACAAAAACATCAGCTACCTAAAAATTAATATAACAAAAATATGCAAAAATTGTACATTGAAAACTATGAAACATTAATTGAGAAAATTTTAGGACCTAAGTAAAGGACATACCATGTTCATGTAATTGGAAGAGTCATTATTGTAAAGATTTTTAATTATACCATCAATTCATGTAGATTCAGTACAATCCCTATATTTGAAGAAACTGATAAACTAAAATTGGCATGCAAATGCAAGTAGAAGAAGTACCATTAAGAAATTTCAAAGGAATAATAAAACCATAGGACTTACACAAGGAAATAAAAAGATTTTTTTAAATAAAGACATTTTAAAGCTGTGATTTTAAAAGTATGTTATAGGCAAAATGATAGGAAAAATATATGACAAAATGGTAGAGTGCCTAGATCAGACCTGTACTTATACAATCACCTGATTTATGACAAAATTAATTTTCAGGTTTATTTTTTATATATGATAGTCTTTTTAGTAAGTGATGCTGTGTCACTTGATACCTATATAGGAAAAAAATAAATCAATAAATCTTGGTATATCTTTATCTCACACCAGACACAAAAATTAATTACTGATATACTGTTGATATAAATGCAATCAGCAAAACAATAAAGCTTTTGGAGTAAAATATAGAACTCCATTGTGGTCTTACTGTAAGCAAAGGATTCTTCAGAAAGACACAAAAAGTGTTTGCTGTTAAATCAATACATTGTAAAATGTTACAATTAAGATCTGCTATAGACTAAAAACCCATGAGATTTAAAAAACACCCACATAATAGGAGAAATTATTAGCAATCGGATATAGGAAATATCTATTCAGAATGTATTTTTTAAAACTACAATAGGAAAAAGACAAATAAAAACCCCACTTGAAAAATGGGGGAAAAGCTTGAGGAGGTATTATATAAAAGAGAATGTCCAGATGAAGATTAGATTTGCAACTTCAGTATTTACCCAGTGAATGCAAAATAAAACTCCCTCTTATCACAATGAAGAAGATTGTTAAAAACTATCAAGTACTGGAGAAGAACTGCGGCACCTGAAACTCTCATACTCTGCTAATGAAAATGTAAATTACTGTATTAATTTTAAAAACTGGCTGTATCTAATAATGTTCAATGTGTCCATACATTATGGTTCAGCTATTCTTCCTATGTATACACTCTGAAGAAATGCATACCTATAATTCCCTTAAAATATGCCCATAGTGTTTGTGTCATCATTAATAATGATAAAAAAATCTGTAAAGTACATAAGTATTCATTTAACAGTAGAATTGATAAGTATATGATGTTATAATTACACAACAGAACACTATATAGCAATGATAATGAAAGGACTATGACTATATACAAAAATAGTTTGATCAGTTTGGTCACCCTATAAGTATTTCAAATTAATTTTGATATCACTTGCAGTTAGTTAAGAGATACCTCTTACCAGATTCAGTAATTCCAATTCATTCCTAATTTTAAAAACTTGGATTATATGTTAAATTTTTTGGTCAGTTTTATTGTACTATAAGTTACATACAGAAAGACACATGAATTATAGGTATAGAGCCTGTGGCTTTCACAGAGCTGTAACACCTATGAAATCAGCCCCAAATCAAGAAGCATAACCGTATCAGGGCTCCAATAATTCCTCTCATACCCTTTCTCTTTCACTATCCACTGTTCATATCTGCCTGGAATAACTCTTATTCTCACTTCCAACATTGTATGCTAGTTTTGACTGTTCTTTGAGTGCATATTTATTGGTTTATGACTTCTTTTACTTAATATTATGTCTATGAGATGCATCCATATTGTTTTCTATATCAGTAGTTGTATCTGTGTGGTAAATTAAAATCATATTTTTTATAACCCTACCTTTGAATTCCTAAATACTCTTTTTTTCCCCTTTTATTTATTTTTTCAGCGTAACAGTATTCATTCTTTTTGCACAACACCCAGTGCTCCATGCAAAACGTGCCCTCCCCATTACCCATCACCTGTTCCCCCAACCTCCCACCCCTGACCCTTCAAAACCCTCAGGTTGTTTTTCAGAGTCCATAGTTTCTTATGGTTCGCCTTCCCTTCCAAATTTTTTTTTTAATAAACATATAATGTATTTTTATCCCCAGGGGTACAGGTCTGTGAATTGCCAGGTTTACACACTTCACAGCACTCACGAATACTCTTTTTTTTTTAAAGATTTTATTTATTTGACAGAGACAGTGAGAGAGGGAACACAAACAGGGAGAGTGGGAGAGGGAGAAGCAGGCCTCCCGCCAAGCAGGGAACCTGAGGTGGGGGCTCGATCCCAGGACCCTGGGATCATGACCTGAGCCAAAGGCAGATGCTTTATGACTGAGCCACCCAGGCACCCCCCTAGATACTATTAATTCAGTTGTGATGTACTTTTTTGTACACTGAAATAATAAGTTTTTAATCTAAGAATCACTTCACTTTTCTTTCTTTCTTTTTTTTATTTATTTGACAGAGAGAAATCACAACTAGGCAGAGAGCCAGGCAGAGAGAGAGGAGGAAGCAGGCTCCCCGTGGAGCAGAGAGCCCAATGCGGGGCTCGATCCCAGGCCTGGGATCATGACCTGAGCCGAAGGCAGAGGCTTTAACCCACTGAGCCACCCAGGCGCCCCTCACTTCACTTTTCTTAAATAATATCTATCTATATTCATTCCCATTTTGCCCTTATATAATTTTCATATTAATGCAATGCTTATTGTGTAAAGTGAGTTTTCTCTTACTTGAGTCTCAGGGACAAAGTTTTTAACAGAGAGATCATTTATTAATTTGTGGTTTTAGAAAGTGTATATAAATTGTCTTAGGCAGAAAGATTTTGAGAGAGAGGGAGAGAGTGTGTAGATCAGTGTAGAGTAGTAGTTCCAATGATTCTTAATTGGGGAGCCATTTTCCCCAACAGGGACATTAAGGTGATGTCTGGAGACATAATTGTCATAACTCTGAGGGTGCTACAGGCATTTAGTATATAGAGACCAACTATGCTGCTAAATATCCTGCAATGTACAGGGGCAGCTTCTGGCAACACATAATTACGTCAGTAGTACTAAGGATTAGAAACCCTGGTATAGACTGACTGGATTATTTTAATGGTTACAAATCTTTTACTGAGCCATGTCTGCAAGGAATTTGTCTTTCTAGATGTGTAACCCTTTTAACTGAATATCCATATTCATTGACTTTGTTCTGAGTTTCCTTTACTACTTTTAATCTCTTCTATAATTAAATCTCTGTTTGCTATTTATTGTATTATCAGTTTGTGGGTGTTCACGTTGGCTTTTACCTTGTGCCAAAGGTATGTTAATCAAACATGTGCTTTTTTTTTTTTTAAAGATCCTTTTTTTTATTTATTTATTTGACAGAGAGAGATCACAAGTAGGCAGAGAGAGAGAGTGAGAGGGAAGCAGGCTCCCCGCTGAGCAGAGAGCCCGATGCGGGACTCGATCCCAGGACCCCGAGATCATGACCTGAGCCGAAGGCAGCAGCTCAAACCACTGAGCCACCCAGGCGCCCCTCAAACATGTGCTTTTATATTAATTTTGTAACTTAAGATTTGTGGGATCATACAGTTTGATAGTTTGACTTACAACTTCAGATCTGTGTTAGGCTTAGGCCTATTTTGAATTCTTAGGGCTCTTTATTCATCCAAAGTCCATTGTTTGAATAGTTCACCCAAAGTTTACTTATTGTCTCTCATTACCTATACATATGTGTGTGTATATATGTATCTCCAGTCTTTAACTGAGGGTGCACTCAGTTTTATGAGGGAGTATTGTTGATAATTTCTTATCCCTCTCAGACACAAGTGTGTTATCCTCATCTGAGCATTAAAATCCAAGATCCTTTATTAAGGAAAGGAATGGACTCTTCCCCACCGCACCCCAGTCAAATTATCAGCTCATGTATCTCCTTTTTTTACTTTTAGTTCCTTTTACTTTTAGTTCCTTTTCCAGTTTCTGTTCCTTTAAATTTCTCATAAGTATAATTTAAATATTGGCCATGTAGGTAAAAGTATGCTTTAAAATTTTATTTCACATTTCTAGTCATAGTGCATTCATTGAGAGACAAAATGATAACTCTGAGTCCAGTAACTCAATAACTTGGAACGAACAGAGGCCCGAAGGGGCTGTACCACCAGGCACAGCCAAGAAGTGCAGGCATGGAGGTGAAGCCCCAAGTGCAGGTGGGCTCTCAGTTTTATTATCCTAGGATGTAAAGTATGCAAAGCAAGGAAAAAACAACTCTAGCAAGCAGTCACTTGAGGGGCAGAAAAGGACTGTGTACATGATTATCAGTATGGGTCCCAGCTGAGGTGTTAACTAAGGGGTTACAGGAGATGGGAGAGCCATCCTTAGTAGGCCTTAACTACCTTATTCTCCACCACCATTGCTGTTTTTAGCAAGTACTGTTTTCAGTATGGAATGATGAGGAAATGGTTAACTTTTACCACATGCATACAGCTTTTGCCATATATGCATGTTCCTGTTTTTACTGTTTCTTGTACCTGCTAAGGTCTTGTTCTCCCACATCTAGCTATTTGGGATCAGGTGGATTTTCAAATTACTTAGATCATCATATTGCTGGAAACAGAATTCATTCCACTACTTGAAATAAATAGCATTTTTGTAAGTTATTTGAAGTAAATCTCTCATAATTTTGACTGAATTTATATTTGCCATTTCAAGAGAGTTCCTTGATTTCATAGGGTAAAACTGTATTAATGAAATAAAGAGAATAACATCTATGAAATGTTTCTTGGATAAAAACAATTTTGCTAAGGTTCTAGGACAAAAAGTCAGTGCCAGGCCTTATTCATTCTATCAAATTAAGAATTTATGTAGGTTATCTGATATTGAGGCATTTTTTTTTAACACTTTTGGAGAAGTTCCCATTTTACTAGGCAGCTCCCTCCTCATGAATTCCTGTCAGTCCTGGAAAAGACAACCAGTGCTAGATTTGTTACTATTTAATGAATTTATTTGAGTATTTAAAAATAGAGTCTTGGGGCACCTGGATGGCTCAGTGGATTAAGCCGCTGACTTCGGCTCAGGTCATGATCTAAGGGTCCTGGGATAGAGCCCCGCATCGGGCTCTCTGCTCCGCAGGGAGCCTGCTTCCTCCTCTCTCTCTCTGCCTGCCTCTCTGCCTACTTGTGATCTCTCTCTCTGTCAAATAAATAAATAAAATCTTTTAAAAAAATAAAAAAATAAAAAATAAAAATAGAGTCTTTGTAAGAGTGAAGGTTTTTCAAGTATTAGAAACAGAGAATTAAATGGCTAACTTAAGTATAAATGTATGAATTTAATGGATAGGTACTAACTTAACTAGATTAAAGGAAAAACCTAAAGAAGTGGGTTTTGAAAAATCAAGAACCACAGTAGTTTCAGGCATTTAGGTTTTAAGAATTGTTGTATAGTTTCTTCAGAACTCACAGGATGAAACAGCTCAGCTCTTTTTGATCTTTGTCACTCAGGCTGATAGATATTCTTTGGAGAGAAATTAGATTGACCTAGCTTTGGTCATATGTCCATCTCTTACTGAGTGGAAGCAGAGAATCTTTACAGAAATTCTCACAAAGACCAAAGGGAAAGCTTGGTTTTTGTATCTATTAGACACAGTAGCTGTGATACTACATAAACAGCCACAGAATCTCCTCATCATGTAATGATAATTATTTCTGTTCATGTCTCAGTGAGTTGGCTGGGTTTGGCTGATCTTGGCTGGGCTTATCTGACTTAGCTCCAGGACAGATGTTGTTTTAGCTCTGCTCCCCTATTATTTTTCTGGGACTTGTGGATAGCAGAGGGACATCTGTTTTCATGCCAATGGCTGAAAGACACAGAGGGCACTGACACAAGTATCTTTGAAGCATCTCTGTCATATCTGCTATCATTCTGCTGACCAAAGCAAATAGCATAGCCAACACTTCACTAGTGAGGTAGGAAAGTGTTCTCTGCTTACTACTGGAAGAACTGCCATGGTTAAGAATATAAGTAGGAGGAGATATTGAGAATAAAAAATACAATGTATTCTTGCTTTCTAAAGGATCATTTGGGTGCTTTAGCAAAAGATTGGGAAAGGATACTAGACTTGGAAAAATTTCGTATATACACCACAGTGTCTAAGGTATTACTCAAAAAGTGCATTGCATAAAGAAGTGAATATAGGGAAATTTGGGAAAACCAATTTTTATTAACTGTATTTTAGAAAAGAAGAAGTTTGGGGAACCTGGGTCGCTTAGTCATTTGGGCATCTGCCTTTGGCTTGGGTCATGGTTTCATGGGTTCATGCCTCACATCAGACTCTCTGATCAGCGGAGAGCCTGCTTCTCCCTCTCCCTCTGCTGCTTCTCCTGATTTTGCTCTCTGTCCCTCTTTCTCTCTGTCAAGTAAATAAATAAATAAATCTTTAAAAAAAAAAGGAAAAGAAAAGGTTTCTTTCAAATCATGCATAATTTAATTTTGTAACATAATCAGTTTCTAGTTTCATCTCTTGGTGGGAAATATATTAATAGAATTTTCAAAGGTCACAGATAGAGGGCTGAATCTAGAGGGCATTAGGATACTTTTCCTTGTGTTATACCTATATACCCTCCCTTCCTTTGAAAACATTTATCTCTAATCAGATTAATATGTACATGATTTCAATCAGAATGGAGAAAAGAAATGTTATGTATTTTGGGGAGCTCTGAGGTACAATCCTGAAGTCTCTTCACACTAACTTTATTCACCAATTCTCCATTATGCTTTAGTTTCCTAATTAATAATGGTATGTATAAAAGACATAGGGCCATTATAAAGACACTACAGGTGAAAAGATGAATATCTATCCTTTAAGAGAAGTATTTTCAAGGGTTCTGTCCTTAAGTAGGATCAAGGGAAAGAATGTAAGAGTTTAGGTAGAGGAATTAAGATGTAGGAAAACTGTCAAAGTGTGTATCTCTTTAAGAAGAAACAAAACTCTTAACAGCACCATTTCTGAATTTACTTGGATAATGTCTGAATTTCCTGGACCCTGTACACTTGAGATCTGTTATTCCTATTGGAATTTTTCTACATTGGGCATATTGTCCACCCAGCATCGTTCTTGCATTCCCATGGTGACATGATTCTTAATTTTCTTAGGTTTCTTCTCTGGTTTTTCAATATCTGGGATCTGGATCTAGTATCCAGGATAGTGTCTAGCACACTAAGTGTGCTCTTTAAATTTTAGAGAAAGAAGGAAAGCAAAAAAAGTTTCAATTGCCAGTGTATTCTGAAGGGAAAACATTCTATAAGTGCCCGTCTGTGGAGAACCTGGGTTTTCCCAGGAGTACACAATACTATAGTGTTAGATGATGAGGACTTGGCAGTAGATTTCCAGTTTAGAGATCCAGAGTTCTTGTTTGTTATGACTGTCTCCTCTTGGGCTTGTCTGCCTCTTCGTTCTTCTAAGCACGACAGTGGTATCAGCTGAATTTCATTCCAACTCTTCTCCTGAAATTGGAGAGCTTTGAATTTCCCTGTTGGCTTCAAGGATCAAGTTTAAATGCTCTTTCAGCCTCTTGCTGCATAGGGAGCCTACAGGATATATTCTGTCTTTGCCATGGAGAACAGGCCTATCAAGCATGTGGTAGAAAACCTAAGGGGGTTGCTTGTATACTGAAATTGGCCAGTATAGTGAGCAGTTTGCTTCAGCCCGTATTGCAAACATGTTAATTCAGGCTTAGTTATGCTAAAACCTCGAAGGCCTGCCCTTTAAAAATTAAATCTGTTCTTTCACACAATAATTGGCTGAATATAAATTATACTGTGGTCCTAACTAAAGCTTTGCACAGCTGTGAGAATAGTTTTGCACAAATCAGCTAGCTTAGCCTGAAAAACTGCCATGGCATGGGGGAAGTAGAACTTTGGTCACATGTGTTTTGCTTTGCAGTGTGTCAAATTGCTGTCATGGCAAAGGACTATTTCCTGAATAATATTTCAGAGCTCTGGGCTACTGCCCTTTTGGAGTGATCCACCTGCAAATTGGCTTACTAGAGATATTTGGAGGTCTAAAACTATTTTAAAATGATCCTGGGTTATTAGTAAGTTTGAATACTCATTATTTGGGTCTTTTATGTTTAGATTGGTATTAATAATTTAATAATACATTAAATTTGACCATATGAAATTGACATTATTCAACCATTTTTGACCTACAAAAATGGCATTTTCAATGTAGTTCAGCCTAAAGGCTTTGATTTCTAAAGCCACTTAAATAATTCCAATATTTCTATTCTAGGTATTTTAATCACTAAATTATTAATCAGTTGATAAATATGAACAGTGGGGAAATTGGCTCATCTTAAATTCTCTTTTTGAGGCCTTAGAGCTTTGGGGCACATTTTTACTTTGATTGATGTAGTCCTTCAGAAAGGAAAGGAGCCTTCATGCTGATGTGGGAAACAAAGGCAAAATAAAAACTGAATTTCCTTACTACCTACAGCCCACTGACAAGTCCTTGAATCAGGCAGAGTGACATTCCTCCAGGACCTCAGTTGCCTTGATAGTAATACTTTGCTAAGGGCAAAAGACAGTCTTAGCTGACCCCCAGGAACCTGAAAGTCTACTTTAACATATAAAAATTCCCTTGGAACCTTCCCTTATCTCTACTCTCCAAGGTATATGCTGGCAATCATCCCCTAGGCTTATGGCCCACCCATATACATCAGACGGGTCTCATGACTAAGGTTTGGTTGGACAGTAATAAGTGACTTTTTCCTAACAATAGCTAGCCCCTCTCAAGGTCCTGGAAACCTTGCTTCCAAAATTCCTTGGAGATATGCTATCCCTAACCAACTCCCAACTTGGAAGTATATAATGGGCCACTGCTCCTGATCGCAGAGCAGCTCTTTCTGCCCACAGGTCCTGTCCCTGTGCTTTAATAAAACCATTTTTTTGCACCAAAGACATCTGAAGAATTCTTTCTTGTCCATCAGCTCCAAACTCCAACATCTTTCCTATATCAATGCTCTCCTTTTCTTTTTTCCTTTATATTTCCCAAGGCAGATGTCCTGAGGGTTAGGCTGAGGGTTAGGAACTACCTATTTTTTTCTCTTTCTCTGGCTCACTCCTTCCTTCTTTCCTTCCTTCCTTCCTATCTTTTTTTTTTTTTAAGATTTCTTTATTTGGGAGAGAGAGACGGCACACTCATAGGAGTGAGGGGGAGGGGCAAAGGAAGAAGGAGAGAAGAAGACTCCCCACTGAGCACAGAGCCAGATGTGGGCTGCATCCCATAATCCTGAGTTCTTGATTTGAGCCAAAATCAAGAGTTGCCCAACTGACTCAGCCAAACAGGCACCCCTCTGGCTTCTCTCAAGAAAAGTTCTCATTCTGTTCTCTCTTATTAGTTGATAGTTGCATTAGATAAGAAAAAAAAAATCTTCGAAGTTTTACTTAGAGTTCTGAAGAGGAACCCAGCATCTCTTTCCATAACTCACAGAAGCCAGAATAAGTTCAAACTGCTGCTGCTTGCTTCTGAGCCAGGGTACTTCACCAGCAAGAGCTGCCACTGGGTCAGCCCTCCTTTTTACTGATGGTGTGATCCTAAACAGATTAACCTAACCTATTTGAGCAAAGTCTCATCATTGGCAATATGGGGTTAATACCACCTGCCTCACAGGCCTAATGGAATGGCTAAATTTATAATATATAAGCTATGAAGTGTGCACTGTCCATAGATACTCAGTAAATATTACATCCATTTTATTTCTTTAGGTTCTTCAAACCCAAGACAGATTTCAAGCAGAGAATTATGTAGCTGCAGACTTTATATTCCCTCCTTTTGCCACAGCTGATAGGGGAAATTAGAGAAATTGCAAGGAGTTTTATTTTCACTTCTTTCACTAAAAGTTTTATTCCCCTAGTAGTGGAACTCTGTTCTAGGAGGGTACTTTTTTGTGCCTTTGTTGTGTTTCAGGGACTTCCCTGAAAATTTTGGAGTAGCTTGTAGAATAAGCCGCAAAGGGAGCTGCTAACATGATTTTCAAAACACAAAAAAAGAGTGTTTGTGATTGTGCATATCACTGGTATGAAAGCACTTTGCAATATTAGTTATGCTATAAATTGAAACTAGTAGTTATGCATAATATTATTACAATTCCCTAAATGTTAATGAACTCATTTGTAGATGTGTATGATATAGATGTAGGTCTCTATGTTAATTAATTCTGAAAGTCTTGAGGATTATTAAGGACAGAGAGATGAAAAATTCTTAAGCCAGTGACTCTGATTATAGAATATATAAGATATCAGAATGGTTTTTATTACCTAATTTAGCATTTTTTTGAATATCTACTATAAGCCCATCACTGTGCTAAGAGCACAGTCTCTCTTCCTGCTCCTTTCCCTGGTCAATTACTTGTATTTCCTTACTCAATCCCTATTGAAAAAGCTCTGAGAGACCTCTGTCAGCTTTCTGGAAAGTCTCTGCTCAGAAATAGAGAGGCGTCTGTGCTGTATCTTTAGAGAACAGAAGTATGATAGTTGATTACTGTACTGGGTGCAAATACAGCTATAGCGCTGAGTGAACTGCCAACTGGAAATCGCTCCTTCTAATTAAGATGAACTTCTTTATTTGTTTAATATTGCCTTCAATTAGTGGTATTGCTTTGGAAAAATTCTATTCTCTTTGGAAACACAAGGTTAGACAGGAACCTCGGAGTGTAAAATACAGGGATGGAAATACCAAAGCATCTATATTGTTTATTGTGGAAGTCGGACTTTTGCCTTTTTTTTTTTTTTCTTGCAGGTTCTTGTGTTCTCAGTCCATGAGAAGACTTCAAATTTTCACTTCAAGGCTTGAGAATACATTTACACATGTTATATATAACATTGCCAGAGGTGGGATTTAAACTGTTTTGAATTTAATTGGTAACTTCGTGGATGGCTTCAGGTATTTTAGTTTTACTTGCTTTTATTTTTTTCTCATTATGTTAGATTCTTATTAAAAGTTTTCTTGTTAACTTTGATGTACAATTAATGTTTTCTATCCAGACTTCCTATTCCTATATCTGCTACAGAAAATACAGCATTTGTGTCACGATGGAGTATGTAATATAACCATGATATACCTACTAATTTGTTGATGACCAATTTTTAAAAATTCTGTAATGTAGATTCCATTATTGATAATGGGTATAAGAATGTGTTCCTTACATTTTTCACAATGAATTGAGAACATCCATTTTGGTTGAATGCAATTATTTTTACTAACATGATTAAAATATATGCCATAAAAATAGAAGCTTTACATAAAAGCAGGTGTATATTTTTAAGCCAAACACTTTTACTTTAAAAGAGTTATACTCTGACCAAAGATAACTCAGATAATTGCACTATTATCTAAATAGCCAATCTGTTTTTTTAGATTGATCTTTTTATTTACAAAATGCGAGTATTCCTTTGGTGAAATTTTCATTAGTTGTTCTGTAGAAACTCTTATTACTATTGCTGATCCCATTTTGTTAATGGTGCATTAAAAATATATAGAGGCTTTTAGGTTAGCTAAATGTTGCACAGTAAATTTTTGAAAGACAGGTACTAGAATATGCAAACATATCTTTTATAGGCGGGCATTAATTTATTCTACCTCATGCTTTTCAGTTTATAGTTTTTACCTATTGAACAAAATGAAAAACACTGACCATTGTAGATTGTTTTGGTAACTACATCCCTATGTCTTTAGTGTCTTTGTAGCTTTCAGATGTATGAGAGTGGCAAATTCAATAATGGGGGTATGAAGAGTCAAAGTGATGAGGAGGGAGAAAGTCAAGAACAATTTGTGGAATGATTTGTGGTGTCAGAAGGGAAAAATGGAGACTGTTTTACTGTCAGATTTGTCAATGGATGCAAGCAAAAGTAAATTTTGTGTTTGATATTGACAGAAATTTGGCAGTGATGAATCATAGAACTCGAATAATGTAAAGCAAAGGGATTCAGAAAAAAAAAGAAAAGAATAGGAAAAAATGGATAGGTATGTGTGATTTCCTTGCCTCTTTCCTACTTTGTTATGGGTGCTTATAGTGATTTCATTAAATTTCATTGAGAAATGAAAATAGAAAAAATGAGGTCATTTAGTAATTTAATAATAGTCAATTTTTTTGGTATATAATATTCTAGATCTAGGTCTTGGAACAATTCCCAGTGGATATTCTACATACACTCTTAAACTCTTCATCATTCAGTAAGAATAGCCTTTATGCCACTAAGCCCCTGGACAAAGATTTATGCCAAAAGATCTGTGTGGGATTGGTGAGACAGGCTCTCATCACTAATTTCATTTAGAATAAGAATCCCCTCCCACCAAGTGGTGAGTTTTAGCAGCTAGGTAGCAGAATCCAATTTGAGTACTTAAAAAAGTTGTATTAGGCATGAAATTTAAAAATAAAACAAAAAGAATGGGGTGAAAATACTGAGAGCCTCATATGAAATAGTCTATGTCAGTTATTCTAGGGTTAACTACTAAGTTCTCATTACTGGGATATTGCTGACATCCCTGAAAAGTTGTAGATGGGACAATAGTGTTTTGAGATCCAGTTTCCTCTTCTGTTAACCTCTGAAATGAGTTGCCTCTCATTGTAAATGTTCAGTTGTTCTGCAGAGGAGGCCTTACACCTTTAAGTTCCATCTTTATAAGCTTACTGCCTCACCAACGCAGATTTCATCAATGCTACTAATACAGTTCTAGGTTTACCTAGGTTTACCATTCCACAAATGTACATAATGCAAGAAACTCCTGAAATCTGGAGGATTGTCTCTCTTTATCTGAAGATAAACTAATGCTTACTAAAAGAACCTCCTAAAAGAAGTAACTCAGTGCTGGAGCTGCCATCTGAAGCAGGAGAGTTCTAAGAGATTTTTCAGGTTTTCAGTAGCTCTGAAGGTTCTCCCCATTTATTCACATAAATATTATGTTGTAGTTATTTCTTGTCTCTCTGTTGAAGGTGTCATTCAAGCAACCAGGACTAGGGTTAAAAACTATTTAGTGTCTTACTCAGCTTTTACATTGAACTATCTTATCTAAGCCCAATTTCAAAAATATATTTTAACTACTTACCTATGTGCTATTTGATGGCCAAAAATAAATTAAGTGGGACTAACATAAGTGGTACAGTGTAGCACTAGGGTTAAGAAAAAAAAATAACCACTATAGTGAGACATATCAAAAGTGAATAGCAGGAACAGACCAGTTTGGTTGTAGTCTTGTTATAGAAACATGTGTTTGAGCTTCACAAGATTTCTATGTTTTAAACCCAATGCCAAGTTTCACAAATGAAGTGACAACAGATACTTCTAAAGTATGAGACATAAGCCAATAATAGATTTAGACCATAACACTATATGTAAAATAAATACATAAATAAAGATAGGATTTCTGAATTTAGGCTGTTTTACTTCCAAAGAATTAAGCAGTAATATAAGAGATAGATAGTAGACATATCTTGACAGGGAAATGTCTGTTTCTATACTAGAACTCTCATAGATCTTCGTAATTCTAGGAAAATGTGTGTGATTTTCTCCAACTAGAAACCAGTAGTTTCAAACAAATAACATTGCAGATGGAATTCCAATATCACCAGCTGCTTTAAATGAAACCCAGAAATACTAGAAGACTCACTTTTTGTTCATTCTTGCCCTTGGCCCACCTATCAACTCCCACCTACTCCTGAGAAAATACAGTTTATAACATCTGTAACAACCAGCATAATGTTAATGCTATGTCCACAATGACTTTTTAGTAAAAAGTTGTTTATGATAAAAAAAAAAAATGAGGACTGTTAATGCAGTGCAAATTACATGGAAGGCTTGTGTTGATGGCATTTATTCACTTAGGCAATGGATAGCTAACTGCTGCTTTTACAAATAATTAAATCGCCATTCAGAAAGAATTATTACAAGTTTGGCTGCCAAAGACTTTTTATTATGAGTATTCTGATTAATTGAAGGGACACTTATGATCTAGGCACACTTTTGAAATCACTTTCATAAATTAATTTTATATATACACACTGTACGTTATATTCTGTGAATGGCTCAAATAATTCTTATCTCCTGAAAGTTTAGATTCACTATTCCAGATTATATTTTTTCATTATTTTGTGTTTTATAGAAGCTATCAAATGAGCTCAATTATTTTCTTTTACTGGGTATTTGGAAAAAACAAAAAAACTGTTAGTTGTCCCTTCAAGTAAAGTGGGACATACGTAACAATAGCAATGTCAGTATCATTCACTCTTTGTAAGTTTCTTTTCTGGATTGAATGTTATTTAATAGTGTTCTAAAATCATGATTTCTGCTGTCATCATCATTATCATAATCATTCATATTTATTAACTACTATCTATCGTCTCTATCTGTCTATCTCTATATCTACATCTATCTGTCTGAAGCCAGAGGTTATATAATCTCAAGTGAGAGAGACAAATG
Source organism: Meles meles (assembly GCF_922984935.1). Taxonomy (NCBI): domain Eukaryota; kingdom Metazoa; phylum Chordata; class Mammalia; order Carnivora; family Mustelidae; genus Meles; species Meles meles. The sequence goes on from NC_060071.1 coordinate 80,966,615, forward strand.
ATGGAAAAGATCATCCCAAGGAAATATGGGTTAATAGCACATTGATTAAGAACCATGGTCAGCCTTAATAATACAGTTCCCTCTGAGCCTTTGAGGTCTGTGAGTGTGTGAACACCCATTTTATCTTTCTGCATTCTCAGTTTCCCACTGGAATAGGAACTTTTCAGAAAAATCATAGAATTTTTTTCCCCTACAAAATGGACTTACTCAAGAAACAGAATAAACATTTAGAAAATTTTTGAAAAGTTGTGTTCTAAATTATGCTAAGTGAAATAAGCCAGAGAAAGAGAAATACCATATGATTTCATTTATATGTGGACTCTACAAACCATAACATGAACAAACAAAACAAAACTGAAACAGACTCATAAATACAGGAAACAAACTGTTGGTTACCAGAGGTGGGGAGTGGTTTGGAGGGCAGGCTAATAAGTGAATGGAATTAAGAGTCACAAACTTCCAGTTATAAAACAGGTCATGGAGACGTAATATACAACATAGGATATATAGTTAATAGTATTGTAATACCTTTGTGTGGTGACAGATGGTACATAGATTTATTGTGGGGATCATTTTATAGTATATAAAAATATTGAATCACTATAATGTGTACCTGAAAGGGACAGAAAATTGTGTGTTGATTATACTTCAATAAAAAAGGAAAAGTGAGAGTATGAGATAAGAAAAAGTGCACAATGCATGAAACTGAATCAAAATTATTAATTAAAACAATGAGAGCAATGACTAATAGTCATGATTATGCTGAAAAATTAAACCAGTAAAGAAGATGAAAAACTGCATAAAATTCTCCTAACTCAAAAAGAAAAGATGTGACATGGAAGAGAGACCCAAAACATAAATGATATGATATATGATATGATATGACATGATATGATACATATATATATTTATTTAAAGTTATATATGTTTTTAAAGTTACAGATTGAAAAATAATAACTGATAGAGATGTCATAATTAAATAAATAATTACAGTATACTATCCTAACTTGGAAAGACTTCGATCTTTGAATTGAAAAGCATTACTGTTAGTCAAAATTCACTTAAGAAATTTTTATTTACACATATGCTGGATTTTTTTACATTTAAAAATAAATGTAAAAGATGAGAGGCATCCAGTTAGGAATAGAAAATAGGTTCAGACAAAAGGGAAAAGATAATCACACTGATTTCATATTTCTCATATGAAAGATTTGGATTAGCATCCAGAGATTTTCCTTAAATCTCAGAATTCTCTCTGTGTGAAGACAACAGAAAAGTATTCTCAGATTTCTTACATCCTTTTGCTAAAGAATATATTCAAATAAAGGCATAAAAATCATGACTTGATTAAGGAATAAGTTGCTTCTACCAAGGGATTGAAGCCAATTAAATAAAGATCTGTCTTACAAATTAATGCAGTTTTCAAAGAAAAATTCCAAGTTTGAAAAAAGATGATTCCATAAAAGTAATTATAAGAAGCTGACATTTCACATTTTTTTTAAACATGGGAAAAGAAGGTAGTCAATGGGAAAGGATTATGAGGATTGGCATACTAAATATTAGATGCTATGTTCGGTAGGTTAATAAATATTTTATTATTATTATTGATAACCAGACAAAATAATATGAACTGATTATAAGCATAATAGATTAAAATAAAAATGTCTTTCAAATCACTATGATGAAAAGTAATAACACACATTGAGAAGTTTATAAAATAGAATATAATGGATAATCCCAATTATACTGACACATTTATACATATGTAAATATAAATTATTCATATTAACATTCCATTGAAAGATAATTATCTTTAGGTGTTGGTTGGCAGATTATTATAGATTTTTGTTTTTATTTTGCACACTTTTGACAATAATTATCAATTATATAATTTTACAAAACAATAATATGTTTTTACTAGTCATAATATTCAAATGAATTTTATACACAATGACATGATTAATACTTCTGGGGATTTTAGATATCAGAGTATTTTCAGTGACAAACAAAAGAAAAAAAACAAAAGAAACCTGAAGTCAGTTACCTTTATTTTTATTTTTTAAAAAGAATTTATTTATTTATTTATTTGAGAGAGTGAGTGAGGGAAAGAGAGAGAGAAAGAGATGGAGAATACATAAGCCAGGGAAAAGGCAGAGTGAGGGAGAAGCAGACTCCCTACTGAGCAGGGCACCAGATGTGGGGGCTCCGGATCATGACCTGAGTTAATGGCAGATGCTTAACTGGCTGAGCCACCCAGGTACTCCAAAAAAGTTACCTTTATAATATACAATGAGAGTAACATTTGTTCAAGAAAGAGAGGTTTAATTGTGTATTTATGATGTATTCGACTTAATACACAATAGAAATGGAAAGTAGTTAAGATAACATGGAAATTGAGAGAAATAGTGAGCCTTACACTGTACTGTACTATAAATGCATGTATTCGGCATTGTCTTGAAGACGCAAAGACCTCAATATCCCAAAAAATTCGTATTGAAAAAAATATTCAAAGCAAGGCCAATACTGGGTTTCATTTTGTTTTGAATCTTCAGAAAAGTGCACAAATACAGGAATGAACATTTAGAGAATGAGCATTTCTGATACTATTTAATTTTAATAATTTCTAAAACTCAAGTATAATTAACTTTCCATGTTATATTAGTTGCAGGTGTATACAGTATAATGATTCCGTAATTCTCTACATTTCTCAGTGCTCATCAATGTAAGTGTACCCTTCATCCCCTTTATCTCTTTCACCCATTAGTTCACCCAACTCCCCTTCTCTCTGGGCAACCACCAATTTGTTCTCTGTATTTAAGAGTCTGGCTTTTTGTCCATCTCTTCTTTTGTTTATTTATCTATTTTGTTTCTTTAATTCCACATATAAGTGAAATTGTCAGGTATTTGTCTTTCTCTAACTTATTTCACTTAGCATTATACCCCATCCGTGTTGTTAAAAATGACAAGACTTTTTTTTAATAATTCTTACCCACAGATTTATAATTGAATGAGAAAGTATGCTAAGAATTTGACCTACTTTTAAAATTTCAACAGGAAAAATAAGGTAAAAGATTACACGTCTGCACTTGGGGCAAAAAGAGCTCACTTCCAGTTATAGGCTGATTTAAAGTATATTTAAAGTTGATTTGTCACCTGGTTGATGATTCTTTACTAAAAAGTTGAAAACTTATTTTAGGAGAAAAGTGAATCTTCTGTACTGTTTATAATTGAAATTGGAATGAGAAAGCTAAATAGCTTTATATTTTGAAGTTATGTTGCAACAGAAACAAGGATTACATCCTAACTCATACAAGTATTCTTTTATAAAAACTTTGTGTGGTAAACATTTTTATTCCAAATTTTCCTTAGAAGAATTAAATAGAAGAAATCTTATGAGCTAAATGTGCTAGAACCTATTTTGGTGCTTGGAAATTGCATTTGTCACCCACTTTTCCCTTTTCAATACCCACCCACCACAAGCTGACTCAATAGGTGGAGCAGGTGTCATGAATTCCAGTGAGCTCATGAAGTGTTGAATGTTGTTCCCATTGCAGTCACTATTGCACGCTTATTCTTAAATCCTTGTAGGAACTCACCATTCTTTGTTGACTTAACAATTTAGTTGACTTGTACAAGAATTTAGACAACACTCATTTTGAGCAGCTGTTTTATTTTGCCTGGGTCTGATTATTAAAGTAAATGAATCAGAGGTTAAAGGAAATGATGATACTCTTTGACCAAATATTTCAGGTACAGAAAGTCTCTTAAAATTTACTTCTTTGGGGGCGCCTGGGTGGCTCAGTGGGTTAAGCCTCTGCCTTCGGCTCAGGTCATGATCCCAGAGTCCTGGGATCGAGCCCCGCATCGGGCTCTCTGCTCCGCAGGGAGCCTGCTTCCTCCTCTCTCTCTGCCTGCCTCTCTGCCTAGTTGTGATTTCTCTCTGTCAAAGAAATAAAAAATTAAAAAAAAAAATTTACTTCTTTGTTATATGGACTAAACATACAACTTCCAATTAGGAAGCTTAAAATCTTCTAAAATTTGGAGCCACTTTCTTTATAATTATTACCATATATAAAGTTAGTCTCTCTTAGGTAAAGTTTTAGGAGAAGGATTGAGGAAATTCTTTCAATATCTTCTTACACTCACTTATAACAAGTTGTGAATTCAGGGTTTGAAATTCACTGATTCTTATTCTATAAATTGATCTCCTTTTTGCTTAGATTCATATGCTAACAAATGATTTTCTTTTATGTAGGTTAAGCACGGTTACGAAATTTTATTGGATAATTAAGAAAATAAAGCTAAATCACAAATATCTGTATGTGTAGGTAATTCATTTTTCCTGCTTATCCCAAAACTTAATTTGAGCTCCCTTTAGTTACTGAATTTACATTACTTGTGAAGACAGCCTGGTGTAGTGGAGGAAACATGAACACTTGAGAAAGACTACCTTTGTTTTAAGCCTGGCCCTCCATCTCTTTCATATATTAGTAGGATGTAACATTGGAAAAATTAATAAAACTAGAAGGTTCATCTATTAATGGGGAAAAAGATAAATACTGCACAGGAACATTTTAAGGGCTTAATGAGGCAAGATATTTTAAATGCTTGATATTATTTAGTTCATAGTTGGTATAACAAAATCTTTTCTGCTTCTGATCATCTTTTGTTGAAAGTTCTAACCAGCTGTGAAATAAATTTTCTAAAGCAGGCACAAAGAGAAGAAACCTAGATAATTCACAGACAAAAAAAAAAAATCAGTCTCTGGATGATCATCTACAGTTAGAATAGTCGAGATAGATACTGTCTTTCTAACTCTATTGTAAATGACTTTGAGATAATTATTAACCTCTTACAAATGTATCCAGTTTTTAAATGAGCATTCTGTGGCATTTAGGATTTATGTATGTACTTAGACTTATCAAATTGTGTACATTAAATATGTGCAGATTTTGTATATAAATTATACCTCAGTAAAACTAAAAAAACAAAACAAAACAAAACAAAAAAAAAACCAGTAAATAATTATTCAAGAGATTCCTCAAAAAATATGGTGAAATAATAATGTGTTATCCAGATTATCATTTTTAGGGCTAACTCATTTTCTTGTACCAAATTGTACTAGATTTCACAATACTCTTAATATTTGTCAAAGTAAAGCAATGTCTAATGTAGCAAGACAGGCTGAGAATTATGGCCAGTGAGGTATTTTAAAATTATAGTTACTCATTGACACCAACTGATGTAGAGACTACTATGTATCTGTATCAGTTAGCTGCTACTATAACAATGATATATAACAAACAGCTCCAAAGACCCACCTCCCCCAACTCAGTAGCTTATATCAACAAACTTATTCTCATACTCACAGGTTTGTGGGCTGATTTAGGTTGGGCTAAAATGAGTCGCTCTGATTCAGGCTGTGGGTTGGCTGGGCTTGCTTCCAGACTCATGTCTGCTCAGGTTTTGGTCCATTTCACATGTCTCTCATCCTCCTCAGGGCATGCTCTTATCAAGGTTAAGAAAAGAATGCAAAGGCAAGCCAAAAATCCCTAACCATATTAAAATTTTTGCTTTCATTCTTCTGCTAACATTTCTTTTGGCCAAAGAGAATTATATGGCCAAAGCCAATGTTTTTGTTTTGTTTTGTTTTATCTTTTAAAGATTTTACTTATTTATTTGAGAGAGAGCATGTGAAATAGAGGGCTTGGGGAGGATGAAACAGAGGGAGAGGGAGAAGCAGACTTCCCACTGAGCAGGGAGCCCAATGTGGGCCTTGATCCCAGGATGCCCAATCATGACCTGAGCCTAAGGCAGATACTTAACCAACAGAACCACTCAGGCACCCCTAGCCAAAACCAATATTGATGAGATGAGGAAATATATAGTGCAAACTCCCCTGGAAAATACTCTAAAGTCATATGACAAAAGGTATAGATACACGGAAAAAGTGAAAATGTGAGAACAATCCAATCTCCTATGGTGTTCACTAAATTTTTTCCCCTAAGTAAACTATTATATTATATTTCCCTTGCAGATAGGTGGTCCCAAGTGTCTGAATGATGCCAGTACAATGTTGTTAGAAGTGATGAACGCCAGTTGCATGCTTGGTGCATATAAAATATCTCATGGTAGTCTCCATACTCTCTTTTAAATTGTCTGCTGGCTGATTGTGGAGGAGACCAAGGCCCTAGAATAATGTGCCTGAGTTAAATAATGGAAGGAACCCGAACCTCCACTTTATAAATATAACGGAGTCCCTAAATAACCTCAGATTCATCTATGACATTAGAGATAAATAAACTTAATGTGTGAATCTTTTCATATTTTTGGCATTATTTGTGATAATGGCCTATACATATTTGACTTTGCAACTTTTAAAAATATAAATATTCAAGTATCTAAAATAATTTTACTCATGACTCAAATAAGAGATCATTCTCAAAATCCCATCAAGAATGTGGGGGATCTAATAGGACATGACTCCAGAGGCACTTCATTTGGCAGATTGGGGGAAGAGAGTGGTTACAGACTAAGAAGGCTGTCATTCATAATGGTAGGATGGAGTTCAGTAGATGCATATAAATATTTATAGGTGCTTTCAAACTGAGTTATTTGACAAGTGTGGTTAGGGAAAAATTTGAAAAGCTGTGGGCATAAATTTTGTTTTTTAATCGAATTACTCTCCTTCCACCAAAATTATTACATATACATGGCAAAAAATTCAAATTGTGTAAAAGGATACACAGTTAAAAGCTAAGTCTCCATGTCTTCCCAGATATAACTAAGTTAATAATTTCCAATGTAAATCTTTTCTCTTCGTATATACCTTACGTATGTCTTGTGGTGATTCTTAATGCTGGTATGAATATTGATCTCTATACTTTTAAGAATTGAGTGTTAGACCTATACCTTTTTTATTCACTGCTGTGTAACTAATGCCAGATGGTACCTTGACAATATCTGAGGTGACGCTGTGTGACAGTACCTATTGTGATGATCAGAATTTATGCTTCAAAGATTTTATGACTTGGAGAAGATGCCAAATTTCCTTCTAACCAAAAATATTATGTTCATTCCCAATGCAATTTTAAAATATTCAAATTTACTTTGATTTATTTCTACTTGGGAATGCAATCTGGAATTTGGGAATGTATGTTTTCTGTAGCAAAATGATGCATGATTGCAGGTGAAATAATGTAATTTCTGCGAGTAGAAGAACAAAGGTGTACAATCTGAATCTAAGTGATTTAGATCACTACTCAGTTTTCCATAAGTACCTTAGGTTAGAGATTATTTCTCTTCAAGTGACAGGGTCTTTTTTGTATCTCTACCTCTGCTCTTAGTAAGTGATTAGTTAGGGGACTGAGAATCCATTTTCCAAAGCTGTAAGCCACACTTTGTATAAGGAGGAATTGGAGAGGTCATTTGTACCACTGGCGTCCAGATGGCTTTGAAATTTTGAAGAAGCTCAGTGTGGAAGCTGTTTGGAATCAAGGGCAGATTTGAAACCATATGGGACTGTTTTAGTCTAGAAAAGTTAAAATTTATAAAGAAGAATGACTAAAAATAAACCCACTCTTGGGCAGTGACTAGGGGAGGAGCAATTGCTCAGAGTTTGGAATACTGGGTTCTTGGCTCCTTGACATAAAAATGTGAATTTTCTCCTCCCCTCTCCTCCCATTTCTTGGCTTTTCATGACCCTCCGTCACTTTGTTTCCTGCTTGCTTTTTCTGAATGGGGACTTTATAATTTTGTTGTTTACTGTCTGTGGTGCAGGGCTGTTACTGTCAGGTCTGTTGAAAGGCTGCCATGGAAGGGGTCAGCATAGTCATTTGTTTTTTATGGAACCTCCTCTCTACGCTGGCAAAGCCCTAAATCATACCCTTGTTCTAGTAGACAAAGTAATAGACAAAATGGGTATTTAAAACAGGGGAAATAAAACATCAGTCAAAAATCCCTAACTGAATTGTTTATTTTACTCTTACCTTTAATCACAAGTAGAATTATTCTTTATTCCCAAATACAGTGAATCTAAGGTTTTAGCTGAGCATTTAGTGGAACATCTACCCAGTAAGCTTTGCTTATGTTGCAGATAGCTACCCTGAGGAGTGATTTGAATTTAAATGTGATTCCCTTATTAGTTTCTGCTAACTGCAAATATCCCAGGCACTTAATTAAGTGGCTGAGTAATGTATGAATGCTCACTTCTGCTTGTCATGCAGAACAAAGTGATGTATTTATATTCCATGCACAATATGAAATTTAATGACATGGGCAACAGTAATTTAGAAAACCTTTGTTTTTATTGTCCTTGTTTTTGCTTAAGCAATTTCTCCGCTTTGTCATAGTTCAGCCAGGACAGCGATATAAGACTTGGTCCAAACCTTAGCTGCTAGCAGTTTACATTTCCTAATGAACCAGAGGTTCTTCTATGCCATCTAATAACTTGAATCATTGGTGGGTTATTTTATATATATATATATATATATATATATATATATTTTATTTATTTGACAGAGAGAAATCACAACTAGGCAGAGAGGCAGGCAGAGAGAGAGGAGGAAGCAGGCTCCCTGCCAAGCAGAGAGCCCGATGTGGGGCTCGATCCCAGGACCCTGGGATCATGACCTGAGCCGAAGGCAGAGGCTTTAACCCACTGAGCCACCCAGGCACCCCGGTGGGTTATTTTTTTTATTAACTATGCTTTTTTACTTTTTTTCCTTACTATAATTTTTAATTTAATAGCAGAGAACATTGTTTTTATTTAGGTGTTTAACCATTGAAACAAAAGGGAAAAGGTGGATTCTCCTAGGGTTTAATATATATATTCAATATATTAGGTTCAATATATTAGGTTGCAAAATAAACAAAAAAGCAACCAGTACTGCCTTTTGAACATTAGATTGTGGGGAACAAAATATTGAGGTCACATCTCCTGCTAAGTGTTTTAGAGAATCTTTTCATGTCTGTAGTTTTAAAATGTGTGTGTGTGTGTGTGTGTGTGTGTGTGTGTGTGTGTGTGTGTGTGTTTTAAATACATGTATTTTTCCAAAGTCAGGACCCCAGTTTCCCTCTATCTCAGTTTCTCTGGGTCTGTCTCTCTTAAGCTCACATAATACTTCGAATACCTCTAAGTTAAGTGTTTATGTTTTGAGCTGTGCATATGTTTTTTCATTTGGACAGCTGTTTGACTTGTCAGATGGTGCTTCTGTGGTGCAAAGCAGAAGGAATTCATGTCCTTTCTATTTCAGTTCCTCTGCTCCACGTGTAGGGTTGGGAGGCTGCTTTAATTGGAGTCCTAGCTCTCTGTCTGTTCTGGAAACCTCAATTAGTTGATTCTCTTTATAAAGACAAATTTCTGTTGTTTCTTAATGGACTTCAGTGGCTGATGAATTGGGTCAAAGTTGCAGCATATTACTTTCTGGTATAAAATGTATTTTATATCCTGAATTCTGTACCACAAGAAAGCTACAGCATTCACCTGAACTGTAATTCCTGACTGGATGGGGAACTGTATGTAAATTATGTACTCCTGCTTTCACATACCAACATCATCTCATTCCTGTCAGCCCCAGCCACACTCTACCCAGGCCCAACCCAAAGCAAAGCAGAATGACATCAGGCTGCCCGGAGAGTGCCACCTCAGAGTCACTGATGGAGAAGCCCTACTGCACGGTCAGTTCTTGGCAGCGCTTTTCCTTGATGTCTCACTAATCATAAACTACTCTGTGTAAAATGATTCTTACATTTTGCAAAATTCTTAGTTCTGATTTGAACATATTTCAGTCTTTGCTGCTCTTCCCTTATCAAACACCCAGTTTTAGGTGTGCTGACAAGTCACTGAGCATAGGAGTGGGAAAACACTGTAAAAGCAGCATAAATGCCAGGAGTTGTTCTGATCTCCTAATTTCTGTGCACCTGCATTTGATGGGCTTTCTCTCCCTTGCTCTGAAATCCAATCTTCTGTCTCAGCCCTTTCAGCCACTGTGATCTCACCATATGCCCCGGACTGGAGAGAAGCCCAAGTTGGCTGCTTGTGATCATAGTCCGCATATGTTGGGGGGAGGGACCTCAGAAGACGGCAAACAGTATTCCTTCAACCAGCAATCCCTTCAGGGAAAAGAAAGGTGCTTCCTGTGCCTGCATTATGCTACAAACTATATACAAACTCCAGCTAAAAGTGACCATGGCCAGTGATGGCACCTTCCCTTAACCCTCCAGCTATAAAGCTCAGCTGTGAATCTTAATCATCCAGGCAGCGAAAAATCCTCCTTCTTTCTTTTCTTTTTTTCTTTTTTTCCCTTTCCTTTTCTTTTTCTTACTTTCTCTTTCTTTCTTTCTTTTTATTTTTCTTTTCTTTGTATAAAGAGCACTGTCTTTCAATATTCAGCTCATCAGCAGTGACAAACCCCATTTGACTGCTCACTTCTCCAATGAGGCTTCCAGCTTTTAGGCATCAAGATTAGTGAGGCTCTCTTCTGGGTAGACCAGTTTGTTTCTCAGTGACATAAGAGCATTGCCTGGGGAGTGCACTGGGTAAGGCTTGTCAGTCGAGATATAATTTTGCTCTTTTGATGGATATTCCAAATATTTACTACAAGCTAAAGAGACTAGAAATATATATGCTCCTCTGTCTCTTCTAATCACATTAGATTCTTTTTATTTTGAAAGTCTGATCATTCCTAAGAGCAGAATATCAGGGTTGAAAAAATAGTTCATTCTATGCATCCATCTGGAAAAGATAGTTAAATGTTCAGTCTATATATCCATCTGGTGCTTTGGTCCTAGCCATAGTACCTTAATTTTATCTAACCTAGGTTTGAATGCTTTCTGTACTAGGAGACTCCCACTCTTCAAAAGCAGACACTTTTGTCTTTGGATAATTCTGTTCAGTAGAGTCCCTCCTCACCCCCACACACAAACACACTGAGCCCTTGCCACTAAATCTCCTCTCTTCTTTCCTTGAATTGTTGGAGTTTGGAGGATAGGTATCAGATGGAACACTTACCAGTTATCGCTGAAGTCCAGCTCCAGCTTCCTGTAAGAGCCTATCGATATTTTTTTGATCCTGTTCTGATATGCAAGGTATTCTCTCCTCCTGATTTGACATCTGCAAGTGTGATTGGTACATGTTACTGAGGACAGTAGAGACTAGTACTTAAGGGGCATTGTGGGTGAGATGAGCCTGGGTTCTAAGCACCACTGAATAATCCATTGTCCAGACTTAGAGTTAGTTACTGGACCTCTGTGAGTTTTAAGTTTCTTTGTTTATGGTAAAATTTCTGTTTATTTCTTCCAAACTTAATATAACTTTTAAATTTTTTAACAAAAAGAAACACAGAATGAGTTAGGATTATTTTCCAAATATAATTGTTATGCCATCAAAATCAAGTAGTCATTTTCTTAAAATCATTTTATTAAGGTATGGTTAACATGTGAAAAGCTGTACATGTTTAATGTATACAACCAGATGAGCTGGGGATAAATATATTATGTATCTGAAACCATCATTACCATCAAGGTCATAGACATATCCATCACATTCCAAAGTTTCCTACCATTGTCTTTATTATTATTCTTACTGGGGTTTTGTTTTTGTTTTAAAAGCCAAAGTTTTTATCTATAAGAAAGGGAGATCATGATAGTACTACTTCATAGAGTGGTTTTCAGGAGTACAGGGGATGATATAGAAAGGATGTTTTCCAAAGTGTCTTGGACATACATGGGATTTAATAAAAGCCATTATTATTGCTGTTATACTATATATTATATACAATTGTTATATATAATATATACATATATATATATGTATATATTATATAGGATACTTCCTATCCTATATTCAAATTGAGAGCTAAACTGTGTGGTTTTTTTTTTAAGATTTTATTTATTTATTTGAAAGAGAGAGAGAGCACGTTCATGAGAAGGAAGAGGCATGAGGGACCAAAGGAGAGGGAAGAGGGGTCGAGGGGGATGGAGGGGGTAAGGGAGAGAATCTCAAGCAGGCTCAGTGCTCAGCCTGAGTCTGACGGGACCCATCATCTCTGGACCCCAAGATCACGACCCTGAGATCAAGACCTTAGCAGAAACCATGAGTCAGACACTTAACCATCTGAGCCACTCAGGTGCCCAAGGGCCAAAATGTTTATAAGGAATGAAGCTAGGCCAGTCTCTTTTAATCTACGTCTAGATATTTCTCAGATGGATGTGGATCAGTTTAGTAAAATAATCTGAACATATTTTTTTTAAAGATTTTATTTATTTATTTGACAGAGAGAGATCACAAGTAGACATAGAGGCAGGCAGAGAGAGAGAGAGAGGGAAGCAGGCTCGCTGCTGAGCAGAGAGCCCGATGCAGGACTCGATCCCAGGACCCTGAGATCATGACCTGAGCCGAAGGCAGCAGCTTAACCCACTGAGCCACCCAGGCGCCCCTGAACATAATTTTTTTTAATAGTTAAGAACATAGCTAGTTGTACAGGCATCCAGATAATTTTTATCCATCTCTCTCATATGTTTATCTTGAGTTTTTCAATCTGCAATAAAGACTTACAAATAAAGACAGATTGTTAGTATTTGTTCTCTGTGGAACTGGATTATTAGGACTCACCTCTCTCTCTTTTATTTTTTATTTCCATCTAGCTATTTATTTTATTAAGTTTCCTATAGAATTTTCTGGGAAATTTTTCAAACGGAATCTTCCTATTTTCCATTTTAAAACTATATAACTATATTATCCATCTCGATTTTTGTGTAATCTTCAGCATTCTTCTGTGGTCACCTATCATGACAATAATTGTTTTGTAAGTGATCTCCTTACTCTGATAGGTATTCTTTTTTTTATCGCATTTACATTTTTTATTTATTTATTTTTCCTATAAACATATAATGTATTTTTATCCCCAGGAGTACAGGGGTACTTTGAATCACCAGGTTTACACACTTCACAGCACTCACCATAGCACATACCCTCCCCAAAGTCCATAAACTCACTTCCCCTCTCCCAACCCCACCTCCCCACAGCAACCCCCAGTTTGTTTTGTGAGATTAAGAGTCACTTATGGTTTGTCTCCCTCCCAATCCCATCTTGTTTCATTTATTCTTCTCCTATCCCCCTAACCCCCCATGTTGCCTCTCCATGTCCTCATATCAGGGAGATCATATGATAGTTGTCTTTCTCCGATTGACTTATTTCATTAAGCATGACACCCTCTAGTTCCATCCACGTTGCCGCAAATGGCAAGATTTCATTTCTTTTGATGGCTGCATAGTATTCCATTGTGTATATATAACACATCTTTATCCATTCATCTGTTGATGGACATCTAGGTTCTTTCCATAGTTTGGCTATTGTAGACATTGCTGCTATAAACATTCGGGTACACGTGCCCCTTCGGATCACTATGTTCATATCTTTAGGGTAAATACCCAGTAGTGCAATTGCTGGGTCATAGGGTAGTTCTATTTTCAACATTTTGAGGAACCTCCATGCTGTTTTCCAGAGTGCTTACACCAGCTTGCATTCCCACCAACAGTGTAGGAGGGTTTCCCTTTCTCCGCATCCTCGCCAGCATCTGTCATTTCCTGACTTGTTAATTTCAGCCATTCTGACTGGTGTGAGGTGATATCTCATTGTGGTTTTGATTTGTATTTCCCTGATGCCGAGTAACGTGGAGCACTTTTTCATGTGTCTGTTGGACATCTGGATGTCTTCTTTGCAGAAATGTCTGTTCATGTCCTCTTCCCATTTATAGATGGGATTGTTTGTTCTTTGGGTGTTGAGTTTGCTAAGTTCCTTATAGATTTTGGATACTAGCCCTTGATCTGATATGTCATTTGCAAATACCATCTCCCATTCTGTCAGTTGTCTTTTGGTTTTGTTAACTGTTTCCTTTGCTGTGCAAAAGCTTTTGATCTTGATGAAATCCCAATAGTTCATTTTTGCCCTTGCTTCCCTTGCCTTTGCCGATGTTCCTAGGAAGATGTTGCTGCGACTGAGGTCGAAGAGGTTGCTACCTGTGTTCTCTTCAAGGATTTTGATGGATTCCTTTCTCGCATTGAGGTCCTTCATCCACTTTGAATCTATTTTCGTGTGTGGTGTAAGGAAGTGGTCCAATTTCATTTTTCTGCATGTGGCTGTCCAATTTTCCCAGCACCATTTATTGAAGAGGCTGTCTTTTTTCCATTGGACATTCTTTCCTGCTTTGTCGAAGATCAGTTGACCATAGAGTTGAGGGTCTATTTCTGGGCTCTCTATTCTGTTCCATTGATCTATGTGTCTGTTTTTGTGCCAGTACCATGCTGTCTTGATGATGACAGCTTTGTAATAGAGCTTGAAGTCCGGAATTGTGATGCCACCCACTTTGGCTTTCTTTTTCAATGTTCCTTTGGCTATTCGAGGTCTTTTCTGGTTCCACATAAATTTTAGGAATATGTGTTCCATTTCTTTGAAAAAAAAATGGATGGTATTTTGAAAAGGGATTGCATTCAATGAGTAGATTGCTTTAAGTAGAATAGACATTTTCACAATATTTATTCTTCCAATCCAGGAGCATGGAACATTTTTCCATTTCTTTGTGTCTACCTCAATTTCTTTCATGGGTACTTTATAGTTTTCTGCATATAGATTCTTAGCCTCTTTGGTTAGGTTTATTCCTAGGTATCTTATAGTTTTGGGTGCAATTGTAAATGGAATTGACTCCTTAATTTCTCTTTCTTCTGTCTTGTTGTTGGTATACAGAAATGCAACTGATTTCTGTGCATTGATTTTATATCCTGACACTCTGCTGAATTCCTGTACAAGTTCTAGCAGTTTTGGAGTGGAGTCTTTGGGGTTTTCCACATATAGTGTGATATCATCTGTGAAGAGTGATATTTGACTTCTTCTTTGCCGATTTGGATGCCTTTAATTTCTTTTTTGTTGTCTGATTGCTGAGGCTAGGACTTCTAGTACTATGTTGAATAGCAGTGGTGATAATGGACATCCCTGCCGTGTTCCTGACCTTAGCGGAAAAGCTTTCAGTTTTTCTCCATTGAGAATGATATTTGCGGTGGGTTTTTCATAGATGGCTTTGATAATATTGAGGTACGTGCCCTCTATCCCTACACTTTGAAGAGTTTTGATCAGGAAGGGATGCTGTACTTTGTCAAATGCTTTTTCAGCATCTATTGAGAGTATCATATGGTTCTTGTTCTTTTATTAATGTGTTGTATACATTGATTGATTTGCAGATGTTGAACCAACCTTGCAGCCCTGGAATAAATCCCACTTGGTCATGGTGAATAATCCTTTTAATGTACTGTTGAATCCTATTGGCTAGTATTTTGGTGAGAATTTTTGCATCTGTGTTCATCAGGGATATTGGTCTGCAGTTCTCTTTTTTGGTGGGATCCTTGTCTGGTTTCGGGATCAAGGTGATGCTGGCCTCATAAAATGAGTTTGGAAGTTTTCCTTCCATTTCTATTTTTTGGAATAGTTTCAGGAGAATAGGAATTAGCTCTTCTTTAAATGTTTGGTAGAATTCCCCTGGGAAGCCGTCTGGCCCTGGGCTTTTGTTTGTTTGGAGATTTTTGATGACTGTTTCAATCTCCTTACTGGTTATGGGCCTGTTCAGGTTTTCTATTTCTTCCTGGTTCAGTTGTGGTAGTTTATATGTCTCTAGGAATGCATCCATTTCTTCCAGATTGTCAAATTTGTTGGTGTAGAGTTGCTCATTATATGTTCTTATAATTGTCTGTATTTATTTGATGTTGGTTGTGATCTCTCTGCTTTCATTCATAATTTTATTTATTTGCATCCTTTTTCTTTTTGACAAGTGAGCCCAGGGATTTTTCAAACTTGTTAGTTCTTTCAAAGAATGAGCTCCTAGTTTTGTTGATTTGTTCTACTGTTCTTTTGGTTTCTATTTCATTGATTCCTGCACTGATCTTTATGATTTCTCTTCTCCTACTGTGTTTAGGCTTTCTTTGTTGTTCTTTCTCCAGCTCCTTTAGGTGTAGGGGTAGGTTGTGTACTTGAGACCTTTCTTGTTTCTTGAGAAAGGCTTGTACCGCTATATATTTTCCTTTCAGGACTGCCTTTGCTGTGTCCCACAGATTTTGAACTGTTGTGTTTTCATTATAATTTTTTCCATGAATTTTTTCAATTCTTCTTTAATTTCCTGGTTAACCCAGTCATTCTTTAGAAGGATGCTGTTTAGTCTCCATGTATTTGGGTTCTTTCCAAATTTCTTCTTGTGATTGTGTTCTAGCTTCAGAGCATTGTGGTCTGAAAATATGCAGGGAATGGTCCCAATCTTTTGATACCAGTTGAGACCTGATTTATGACCCAGGATGTGATCTATTCTGGAGAATGTTCCATGTGCACTAGAGAAGAATGTGTATTCTTTTGCTTTGGGATGAAATATTCTGAATCTATCTGTGATGTCCATCTGGTCCAGTGTGTCATTTATGGCCTTTATTTCCTTGTTGATCTTTTGCTTGGATGATCTGTCCATTTCAGTGAGTGGATTGTTAAAGTCCCCTACTATTATTGTATTATTGTTGATGTGTTTCTTTGATTTTGTTATTAATTGGTTTATATAGTTGACTGCTCCCACGTTAGGGGCATAGATATTTAAAATTGTTAGATCTTCTTGTTGGACAGACCCTTTGAGTATGATAT
Organism: Meles meles; assembly: GCF_922984935.1. Classification (NCBI taxonomy): domain Eukaryota; kingdom Metazoa; phylum Chordata; class Mammalia; order Carnivora; family Mustelidae; genus Meles; species Meles meles. The sequence goes on from NC_060071.1 coordinate 80,983,281, forward strand.
AGTGTCCTTCCTCATCTTTTATTATAGTCTTTCGCTTAAAATCTAACTGCTCTGATATAAGGATTGCCACCCCAGCTTTCTTCTGATGCCCATTAGCATGGTAAATTGTTTTCCACCCCCTCACTTTAAATCCGGATGTGTCTTTGGGTCTAAAATGAGTTTCTTGTAGGCAACATATAGATGGGTTTTGTTTTTTTATCCATTCTGATACCCTGTGTCTTTTGATTGGGGCATATAGCCCATTAGCATTCAGGGTAACTATTGAGAGATATGAATTTAGTGCCATTGTATTGCCTGTAAGGTGACTTTTACTGTATATTGTCTCTGTTCCTTTCTGATCTACTACTTTAGGCTCTCTCTTTGCTTAGAGGATGCCGTTTCAATATTTCCTGTAGAGCTGGTTTGGTGTTTGCAAATTCTTTCAGTTTTTGTTTGTCCTGGAAGCTTTTTATCTCTCCTTCTATTCAATGAAAGCCTAGCTGGATATAGTATTCTTGGCTGCATGTTTTTCTTGTTTTGTGCTCTGAATCGTTCATGCCAGTTCTTTCTGGCCTGCTCGGTCTCTGTGGATAAGTCTGCTGCCAATCTAATATTTTTACCATTGTATGTTACAGACTTCTTTTCTCGGGCTGCTTTCAGGATTTTCTCTTTGTCACTAAGACTTGTAAATTTTACTATTAGGTGACGGGGTGTGGACCTATTCTTGTTGATTTTGAGGGGGGTTCTCTGCACCTCCTGGATTTTGATGCTTGTTCCCTTTGCCATATGAGGGAAATTCTCTCCAATAATTCTCTCCAATATACCTTCTGCTCCCCTCTCTCTTTCTTCTTCTTCTGGAATCCCAATTATTTTAATGTTGTTTCGTCTTATGGTGTCACTTATCTCTCGAATTCTTCCCTCGTTGTCCAGTAGCTGTTTGTCCCTCTTTTGCTCAGCTTCTTTACTCTCTGTCATTTGGTCTTCTATATCACTAATTCTTCCTTCTGCCTCATTTATCCTAGCAGTGAGAGCCTCCATTTTTTATTGCACCTCATTAATAGCTTTTTTAAAATTTCAACTTGGTTTGATTTTAGTTCTTTTATTTCTCCCAAAACGGCTTTTATATCTCCAGAGAGGGTTTCTCTAATATCTTCCATGCCTTTTTCAAAGATCAGAGCAGAAATCAATGAAATAGAAACTAAAAAAACAAGAGAACAAAGCAATGAAACTAGGAGCTGGTTCTTTGAAAGAATTAATAAGATTGATAAGCCCCTGGACAGACTTATTAAAAAGAAAAGAGAAAGGACCCAAATCAATAAAATCATGAATGAAAGAGGAGAGATCACAACTAACACCAAAGAAATACAGACAATTATAAGAACATACAAGAGCAACTCTACGCCAACAAATTTGACAATCTGGAAGAAATGGATGCATTCCTAGAGACATATAAACTACCACAACTGAACCAGGAAGAAATAGAAAACCTGAACAGGCTCATAACCAGTAAGGAGATTGAAACAGTCATCAAAAATCTCCAAACAAACAAAAGCCCAGGGCCAGACGGCTTCCCAGGGGAATTCTACCAAACATTTAAAGAAGAGCTAATTCCTATTCTCCTGAAACTATTCCAAAAAATAGAAATGGAAGGAAAACTTCCAAACTCATTTTATGAGGCCAGCATCACCTTGATCCCAAAAACAGACAAGGATCCCACCAAAAAAGAGAACTACAGACCAATATCCTTGATGAACACAGATGCAAAAATCTCACCAAAATACTAGTCAATAGGTTTCAACAGTACATGAAAAGGATTATTCACCACGACCAAGTGGGATTTATTCCAGGGCTGCAAGGTTGGTTCAACATCCGCAAATCAATCAATGTGATAGAACACATTAATAAAAGAAAGAACAAGAACCATATGATACTCTCAATAGATGCTGAAAAAGCATTTGACAAAGTACAGCATCCCTTCCAGATCAAAACTCTTCAAAGTGTAGGGGTAGAGGGCACATACCTCAATATTGTCAAAGCCATCTATGAAAAACCCACCGCAAATACCATTCTCAATGGAGAAAAACTGACAGCTTTTCTGCTAAGGTCAGGAACACAGCAGGGATGTCCATTATCACCACTGCTATTCAACATAGTACTAGAAGTCCTAGCCTCAGCAATCAGACAACAAAAGGAAATTAAAGGCATCCAAATCAGCAAAGAAGAAGTTAAACTATCACTCTTCGCAGATGATATCACACTATATGTGGAAAACCCAAGACTCCACTCCAAAACTGCTAGAACTTGTACAGGAATTAAGTAAAGTGTCAGGATATAAAATCAACGCCCAGAAATCAGTTGCATTTCTGTATACCAACAACAAGACAGAAGAAAGAGAAATTAAGGAGTCGATCCCATTTACAATTGTACCGAAAACCATAAGTTACCTAGGGATAAACCTAACCAAAAAGGCAAAGAATTTGTACTCAGAAAACTATAAAGTACTCATGAAAGAAAATGAGGAAGACACAAAGAAATGGAAAAATGTTCCATGCTCATGGATGGGAAGAACAAATATTGTGAAAATGTCTATGCTACTTAAAGCAATCTACACATTTAATGCAATCCCTATCAAAATACCATCCATTTTTTTTCAAAGAAATGGAACAAATAATCCTAATACTTATATGGAACCACAAAAGACCTTGAATAGCCAAAGGAATATTGAAAAAGAAAGCCAAAGTGGGTGGCATCACAATTCCAGACTTCAAGCTCTATTTCAAAGCTGTCATCATCAAGACAGCATGGTACTGGCACAAAAACAGACACATAGATCAATGGAACAGAATAGAGTGCTCAGAAATAGACCCTCAACTCTATGGTCAACTAATCTTCAACAAAGCAGGAAAGAATGTCCAATGGAAAAAAGACAGTCATGAGGTCATGAGATCAAGTCCCCATTCAGGCTCTGTGCTCATCATGAAGTCTGTTTGCCCTCTCCCTCTACTCCTCCACCACACTCATGTACACCCTCTTTCTCTCAAATACATAAGTAAAATCTTAAAAGCAATGAGTGACAAGTTGATACTTTACACTCAATAATCAGGGAAGTATTTTTGAGGAGAGAAAACTGAAGCTAAGATTTGACCTTCTAATAGATAATTTGAAATTAGACCATAAGTTACTTACTTTTTTAAAAGAGATGTATTTATTTATTATTTTAGAGTGAGAGAGGGAGCGTAAGTGGGAAGAGGGAGAAAATCTCCAGCAGACTCCCCACTGAGTAGGTAGCCTGATGTGGGGCTCCGTTTCAGGACCCTGAAATCATGATCTTGGCCAAAATCAAGACTTGGACGCTTAACCAACTGAGCCACCTAGGCACCCCAAGTTACATCCTTTCTCTATGTCACTCGGTTTTTTGCATCATTTCTCATCCAGACTTTTATTGTTCTTGTAATTGTTACTACTTTAGTCAATTTTTAAATTTACATGAAATCAATTTCACTCTTTTTGATATACAGTCTTATACATTTTGATAAATGCTTACAATCATATAACCATGACCACAATTAAGATGCAAAACAATTTCATCACCCTAAGAAATTCCTTTTGCTGCCCTTTATAGCCAACCCCTCCTATGACTTTAGCTCATGGCAAACTTTCCAGAATCCCATATCGATAAAACCATCCAGTATGTTACTTTTTCTATCTGGTTTCTGCCACTTAGCATATGCATTTGAGACTCATCCATGTTTCTGTGTATATCACTAGTTTGTTCTTTTTTTGTTGTTGAGTAATATTCCATTGTGCAGATCTATCACAATTTATGTATCTATTCACCAGCTGAGGTACACTCAAGTTTCCCTATTTTTGACACTCATAAGACCATTATAAACATTTATGTACAGGTTTTTATGTGCAATCAGATGTTTTCTTTTCTCTCAGGTAAGTATGTAGGAGTAAAATTACTAAGTCATATGATAAGCTCATGTTTAACTTTATAAGAATCTTTCAAACTGTTTTTCTAAAATGATTGTATGATTTTTATTCCTACCAGCAATGGATGAGAGTTCCAGTGGCTCTGTATCCTTGCAAGCCATTGGTATTGTTCTAGCCATCCTAATAGGTATATTATGGTACCTCTTGGTTTTAATTTGTATTTCCCCAATGACTGCTGATTTTGAGTATCTTATTAATGTGCTTATTTGTCATCCATGTAGTGTCATGAAAAAGTCCAAGTGCCTTCCTGAGAGGAAAATTTTCATCTTTTTAGATGACTTTCAGAAAAATGTTCTAGGTATATTTTCATGTCTCAAGTCAAGCCAACAGAGCCAGCCACTTGTCAGAAACAAGAATTAGTATAGAGAAAAAAAAATTTTTAACTGGATATATTCTTTGAAAACTAATGTATAAATCTTCTCATTCAAATGCAATAAATGTATCTAAGTAGCCATTATTTAAAGCTTTTCAATACATAAATATATGTATCAGCATATATATAAATATTATTTTAATGGGGTAACCCCCCAAAATTTAAGCTTAAAGCACTACAATTATTATTCAGGATTTGCTTTCTGCAAAAATACAATTTTTTATCATTCATTCAAGTATAGTAATAGATTGTAGGTATAAAAAAAAGGCTAATTCATTTTTTCCAAGAAATTTGAAATTTTAGAGCTGCAGAAGAATTGAGTCACCTAATCAACGGCACTTATTTTAAAGACAAGCTCTCAGGTACCTGGAAGTGTAAATGATTTATTGAAGTTTGAAAAATCAAATACTTAGTGACAAATCCAAAAGAATAAGGTCCCTTCCCACCTTCCCCACGAATCTTTAATATTCCTACCCCAGTGTAGGGGAGTAAAAGTGAGTGAGGGTACAGCATGATAAAAGGGCTGTAGCTCAGAGTAAATAATGTTTTCTTAGCACCAGATATTTTAAAAGGGCATTGTGGAGCCAAAGGGCTTCAGGCTGGAAGAGAAGACAAGAGGAAGAATCACTATAATTAGGAAAATGTATGTAAGAAGGGAGAGACAGAATTAATTTCCTTGCCATTTGCTTAGGAACTGTCTATTTTCTCTGAAATGTATTCATTTATTTGTATATTCACACCCATTCTAGTTTTAGCTCACTAAAGTCATGATATATCCTCATGTGAAGAAAAACCTTAAACAGAACAGAAAAATTGGACATCAAGGAAATACATTCCTCTCTCTCCTGTCCTCTCTGCAGAAGCAAAATGAGAAACTTTACATTTTAGTAATTTTCTTTATCTTTATTATAAATCTAAATGACATAACTCTGTTTCTTAATTTATCATAATTGGGCAGCTATAAAAGGATTTTTCACTATAACGAATGATATAATGCAGTTATAATACTTTCTGCCTCTCATCACTCCTTTTTTGATTTTTTGAGTTGGTAGACATATTTATATCATAAAATGCAGTGGTTCTGAACAAGGGCAATTTTGTCTCCCAGGGAACATTTGGCAACTCCAGAGACATTGTTGGTTGCAACAATTGGGGGTTGCTACTGGCATCTAATGGGTAGAGATGGGATGTTGTTAAGCATACTACATAGGACAGCCCCTGATGAAAAAGAATCATCCAATCTGAATCAGTAGTGCTGCTGTTGAGAAATCTTGCCTATATGACTTTAGATAATGCCTTAGAATAATCTTGAAAGCAATCTTTGATTTAAATGACTCCTTGCTAGGAAAAATGAGGTAATCAGAACTGTGTCGTTTTTCCATTTACCTGAATCAAATGTTTGTTATTATTAATTTTACATTGTTATGATTTATACAGTTTTCATTCTTCAATGTTATTATGATTATCACTGTGTTAAGTGTGCTTTGTAAAATAACTTTTTAAGAATTCTGAACCATTAAATAAGATTTAATACCATTTGTATCAGTATTCACAATAATAATATTGATTTAGACAAAGACCAGTAATAGATGTTAAAAGTACTGTGTTAAATGTTATGGAAACAGATTTAGACAACCTCAAAATACTCCTTCATTCATTTAGGGGAAATTCACCTTCACAAAGGATAGCATTGTGTTTAGCACCTTAACTAAGCAATTAAACTTAACATATGGTAGGACAAACTCACATTATATGCCTCCTGATATCATGTATGTGAAAGAGACTGTTATCACCTAATCAGGAGAAAACAACCAAACAAATTCAGATACTAGGAAATTCAACATGACACTAACCTAGGCTCTTTAAAAAGATCAATAATATAAAATACCAAAGACAGAGACATAAAAAGATAGGTTCTGATCTAGATTAAAGTAGATGAAAGAGACATGATTACCAGATGTAGCAGGTGACCTTTGATTGGTTCTATATCAGAGCTACAAAAGACATTTGGACATCATTTGAGAGTAGGTATAGAATGAATAAGATAAAGCTATTATACCAGGATTATATTTCTTGGCTTGTAACAGGCTAAATTTCTTGATTTTGGTGGTTATGTAAAGTGAATATCCATCATATGTCAGCAACTTATTTTTTATATGGTTCAGCAGGGGGTGGGAAAGGGTGGATTTGTGAAATGCATATGCAGAGAAAGCAAATTAAAGCAACTGGGACAAAATAACAGTTGGTGAATTGAGATAAAGAGAGCACATGGCTTATTTATTCTATCATTCTCTCCATTGTAAGCATGAAACTTGTCAAAATAAAATTTTAAAAAGATTTATTTATTTATTTGACAGAGAGAGACACAGCGAGAGAGGGAACACAAGCAAGTGGAGTAGGAGAGGGAGAAGCAGGCTTCCTGCCAAGCAGGGAGTCTCACGTGGGGTTCAATCCCAGGATCCTTGGATAATGACTTGAGCCAAAGGCACACACTTAACTGAATGAGCCCCAATAAAAATTTTTAGTAACAATTGTATTTATCCTCTGATCAAAGCCTGAGAAGCAAATCTCATTTTTTAAAAAAAGTTGACTTTATATAGTGATATGATGGTAAATACTTAAAAATTAGGTCTCCCCGGGGGGATAAAAGCCCTTATTTGAAGCATTTGTTGGTGTCCATGGTGTTAATATTCTTACTATAGTCAATTTCTAGCACGAACACAGAATTGGGGAAAAAGTGCCCAGTGCCACACCATTTATTAGTTTTTGACCATGCAGATAGCATAAATAATAGTAAAATGTAGCAAAACAATTAGGAAGTAATGAATTTTGAGTGTTTACTGGTTCTGTTTTTAATAGAACTTACTTAAGTGTAGTTTATATTACAGAATTAGTAAGTGGCCACATTTAAAAAATCTTCCAAAAAGCGGCGCCTGGGTGACTCAGTGATTTAAGCCTCTGCCTTCGGCTCAGGTCATGATCCCAGGGTCCTGGGATCGAGTCCCGCATTGGGCTCTCTGCTCGGCAGGAAGCCTGCTTCCTCCTCCTCTCTCTCTCTCTCTCTCTCTGCCTGCCTCTCTGCCTACTTGTAATCTCTCTCTGTCAAATAAATAAATGAAATCTTTAAAAAAAAAATCTTCCGAAAAAATTCCCCCCAAAATTAACAAGTGGTTCTCAAGAGGCAATAGAGGCCAACTCCAGCACACCATTGGTCCTATGTCTTGGTAAGATTCCCAGAGGGAAAAATGGAGCCTGAGAATGAAAACAGAGTTGAGGTTATACAACTCTGTATCTTGATTAGCTATCATGAGAACAAAAGAGCTATGAAAGAAATATGGCTCTTCCTACCCTCCCAGAAGTAAAATTCTTCATGAAGTATTAAATGATTTTATGTGTCAAGCACAATTCTAGATGTTGGAGTTACAGCAATGAACAAGATAAATGAAACTTTTTCTCTTATGGACTCCATTTATGTGGCCTTATGACTCACTCCTTTGAATTTGCTGGCTTAGAACTTGGAGCTTCTCCTTGCCTCCCTTGGACAAAACCATGTTTATTCTTGGGATATAGCTTATCTAGTCTGATTAAAACAAAACAAAACAAAAACTTGTATTCAGTGTACTTTTTTTTCTGGGAATTCTCAAATTTTCCAATCTTTTCACTTCTCCCTTCCTCATTTATCATTACTAATTTATTTTTGTAATTATGTTTTCATCATTCAAAAGAGGTTTTGGGAGAAAAGAGCAGCAAATGGATTTTCAGTCCGTCATCTTAAACTAAAAGATATTATATGTTAATTTCCAAAGAGATTGTCTAAGTAGATTATTCAAGTAGAATGATTTAGAAAAGTTCATCTCTTTCAGAAAGTACAGGGGCAGCCTGCAAAATCTCTTTAGTAGCCTTACAAATCAACATATATATATTTTTTGAATCACTAAGGATAAAAGAAATAGTAACATCAGATTGAAAGGAAAACTGGGGCCTAAATGAGTGTAATTATTCCATAACTTCTGACTATCCAAGATACTCATGTATTTTTGTTATTACTTGGTTCTAAGGTATTAAAATTTCTACTTATGTACTGAAAACTCCAATAAACATAAAACTATAGTATAAAAGTATAGTATATATTGTCCCTGATATAAAACCAGTCAGGATTTTATCAATTTTAAACTTTTTTAATGAAATTAATACATTATATCCATGTTTTAACAAAACACGTTATATATTTATAGCTTTCAAACACTTTTAAACTAGGTAAATTTTTATTTCCTGAGAAAAAGAAACCCTACATGCTAAAACTTAAAAGCTTAAAAACTATTTCATTAACATTACTTGGAATTTTGAGTATTTATTGATTTCATTATTCATTTCAGAATTGTGTACTGAATCTGCCATTACAATAAAAAGGCAGGAAAGCGCCTAATTCCCTTTAACAAAGTAGAAATTCCTGATTAGGGTAGAAATTAATTAGGGTAGAAATTCAACTGAGATCCATCAAAGCATAAATTTTGTTTGCTTAAAAAGCTTACATATAGGGCTGGGGCGCCTGGGTGGCTCAGTGGGTTAAAGCCTCTGCCTTCGGATCAGGTCATGGTCTCAGGGTCCTGGGATGGAGCCCCACATCGGGCTCTCTGCTCCGCGGGGAGCCTGCTTCCTCCTCTCTCTCTGCCTGCCTCTCTGCCTAGTTGTGATTTCTCTCTGTCAAATAAATAAAATACTAAAAAAAAAAAAAGCTTACATATAGGGGCGTCTGGGTGGCTCAGTGGATTAAGGCCTCTGCCTTTGGCTCAGGTCGTGATCCCAGGGTCCTGGGGAATCTCTGCTCAGCAGGGAGCCTGCTTCCCTGCCTCTCTCTCCGCCTGCCACTCTGCCTACTTGTGATCTCTGTCAAATAAATAAATAAAATCTTAAAAAAAAAAAAAGCTTACATATTGACTATTAAGCACTAAAACTGTTCAACACTTTACATCTCATTCTAAATAGAACAAAGTGACTTTTGTAATCCACTGATCAAGAAAAACTGGATAAATTACATCTTTGTATAAAATTATTTTACATTTTCTTTCCATTTTTTAATCCTGCTACTGCCCACTACTAATTTTAAATCGCTGTTTAGGTTCAAAGCAGAGATTTTAGCCTTATTTCTTTTATGTTTCATCCACAACGATGAAGAAGTTATCAGATCAAGATCCCAAAATGTAAATTAATAGCCTGTTAGAAAAGGTCTGTGTTTGCATTTAGGTTATAAATAGTATAAATGCTTCAAAAGCTTTTTTTAGGTTTCTTTTGAAAAATTTGCTTAAACAAAATCAAGAACCAAACTAAAATATTCTATCTAACTACTTATAGATAGCACATATCTTTAAAGTACTTGACTCCATACTGTTAACATAGATATACTCCATAGACAGTTCATTTCTCTAGTTGATTTATTATTATTATTTCATTTATTTATTTATTTATTGTACAATTAGTTGACATCTTGTTCTGAATAAAGCTGCTATATAGAGACACCTGCTGGGAAATAAATGAAGAGAAGAAAATTCAAACCTGAGCTTTGGAAACAAACAAAAAGCTTCCCTCTTCTATAACTTAAGGTTGCTTTCTTCAAATAATGTATTTTGCTTCAAAGCACATTTGCATCTAAAATATATTCAAAGTCCACCAACATCTGGAGTTTTGCTATGCATCTAAAATTGTATACCTGGGGCGCCTGCATGGCTCAGTGGGTTAAGCCACTGCCTTCGGCTCAGGTCATGATCTCAGGGTCCTGGGATCGAGTCCCGCATCGGGCTCTCTGCTCAGCGGAGAGCCTGCTTCCCTTCCTCTCGCTCTGCCTGCCTCTCTTGTGATTTCTCTCTGTCAAATAAATAAATAAAATCTTTAAAAAATAATAAAAAAATAAAAATGTATACCTGAGTGTGAAGTTTCCAGACCCCAAATATATCTGCTATGTATACTTGGTATTTGATAAGGGAAAGTTGTAAGAAATATATTTCAATCAAGTTATTTATTAGATGTTCACATGCAATTTTAAAGAAATTTTAAAAGGGATTACTTTCCAGAGTGACTAGAACTTCTCTAATTTATAATACTTTTACATCATAATTTTGGTTTAAAACATATGCTAAATATTGTCTGGGTTATGGACATTGGGGAGGGTATGTGTTATAGTGAGGGCTGTGAAATGTATAAGCCTGATGATTCACAGACCTGTATCCCTGGGGCAAATAATACATTATATTTTAATTAAAAAATTGAAAAAAATGCTAAATGAAGGCAAATGTTTACCCTTTAAAGTTTTAATATAAATACTCTGAATTAATCAAAATGGGTCTCCAAAAGTCTGTTTACATAAACTTTTGTTGTCAATTTCTTTTTTTTTTTTTAAGATTTTATTTATTTATTTGACAGACAGAGATTTCAAGTAGGCAAGAGAGGCAGGCAGAGAGAGAGAGAGGAGGAAGCAGGCTCCCTGCCGAGAAGAGAACCCGATGCGGGGCTCGATCCCAGGACCCTGGGATCATGACCTGAGCCGAAGGCAGAGGCTTTAACCCACTGAGCCACCCAGGCGCCCCTTGTTGTCAATTTCTATCTGAGTTTCCCATTATAACCCAGCAGATTAAAAATAACAGAAATTATATGTAAAAAGTACACTGTTTAATAGCAAACCATCAAATAGCTATTTCAACTCTGTTCCAATCTCAAGGTCAAGCTACTTTTCAGAACTACACTGCTATAGCTACCATAAGATGATAAGCCTTAAAGATGATATAAGCATATCTCATTTCTGATAAGTTTGATAGGCCTTAAAGATGATACAAGCATTTCTGAGTGGTTTTAAAAATTTCAACTAGGTTCTCTGCTGAATATCAAATTGTAGGCAAGATTATAGCCAGGTCTTGGAGTGCAGCCACTACGGCAGTTCTCAAGTGATATTCACCATAATTCAGCTGAACATGGACCAGTCATGTGTGGAGAATGGATGACAGCAAGATTTCCAAGCACCTGCTCTATGCTCCCAACCAGATAGGGAGAATATATTATATGGTGACAAACTGATATCTGGCCTCCAACCATGTGGCAAAGATGCTGACAACTGCTAAGAAACCAACCAAAGGTGTGACTCAAGATGGGGTGAGCATTTTATAATTTCAGAGGATAAAAAAATACAACTTGAGAAATAACAGTTCAACTCGCTATTAAGTGACCTTAAAATCCCACATTGTCCTACTCAAATCAAATACTCAAATCCATTCTAGGATATTAAGCAGTCTCTTGAAAGAAAAAATACTATGCAGTATAAGAACATAAATTCTGAAATCAGACAAAGTCAAATTCAGTCTCCAGCACTAAGTAGCCGATGTAATATTTACATAGTATTTTCTTATTAGTACAAAGGAGATACTAATGATATTATTGGGATGATTTATACTAAATGAGATAATGCATATAAAGTGCTTTCTAGAATATTTGGCATATGGTGAGCATTCAACTAACATTAACATTTTAATGTTGATCATCAGATATAGGGGAGATTTCATTAAGTCATTGTACACATCATTTCTAATAATTTTGCAGGATTATAAGGACACTATTCTTGATAATATTTGGAGAATCATAAATATTGTTTTTTTTTTAAAGATTTTATTTATTTATTTGACAGAGAGAGAGATCACAAGTAGGCAGAGAGGCAGGCAGAGAGAGAGGAGGAAGCAGGCTCCCTGCAGAGCAGAGAGCCCCATGCGGGGCTCGATCCCAAAACCCTGAGATCATGACCTGAGCCGAAGGCAGCGGCTTAATCCACTGAGCCACCCAGGCACCCCATAAATATTGGTTTTGAGAACATTAACAAATCAGTTGGAAAATCAAACTGAAGGGTGTATCTCAAAAGATACAGGTTTTAGGTAGATTGAGTTTTAAAGCTTATAGATTCTATGTGTTTTTCTAATCATCATAGATGAAATTCAAAATAGTTGAACCAAAACTTATAAACTTACTAGCAAAAAGAAAACCTGTACCAACAATAAATTATTTGCTTAGTTATAGCTTCTGCAATGCTATTAATATTTGCATGATTTCTCTCAGATCCATCCCCTGGCTTACCCATCAGATATTTAGAATAATATTACATAAGTAGTTATGAAAATCCAAAACAATATATTGAGAGTTTTAGTTGGGATTCTAAAATTAGTTGGAGACACATCAGGGTGAATCACAACATTAAGTTAATAATCACAAAATTAAGTTAATAATCTAAGATGGTTGAATAAGAAAAAAGAGACAGTTGAACAAACTGGAGGCACTATATACACTGACAGTATTCATGGTCTCTGTTTTTTTTTTTTTTCTTTTTTTTTCTTCATTTTTTTTCCATTTTATTTATTTTTCCAGCGTAACAGTATTCATTCTTTTTGCACAACACCCAGTGCTCCATGCAAAACGTGCCCTCCCCATTACCCACCACCTGTTCCCCCAACCTCCCACCCCTGACCCTTCAAAACCCAAAGTAAAACAGTCCCAAATTTCCATGCTCTTGTTATCTCAGTGCTCAGTAGCATATATTCCAATCACATACAAAACAAAAACAAAAACAAAAAGCTCTGCAAGCCTGGGTTTGTTTTCTTATAAAAACAGAGACCATGGCCCCCTCCCCCATGGTCTCTGTTTTTATAAGAAAACAAACCCAGGCTTGCAGAGCTTTTTGTTTTTGTTTTTGTTTTGTATGTGATTGGAATATATGCTACTGAGCACTGAGATAACAAGAGCATGGAAATTTGGGACTGTTTTACTTTGTATCATATTGACCTTCTTGTTTTGCTTGATGTTCTTCCCAGAAATAAGTGGAAGTATATTAAAATATGTATCATTCATCCACCAAGAAACTAATTTAAACTCTTCACTATATAATGTCAATGAGCATGTTTTATACGTTCTTTTCTTAAACAATGATAGTAACAATAGGTGCAGTCTCAAGGTAGATGATAATAGATAGGTAGATAGATAGATAGAAAAAATTAAAAATGAATTGGTAAAAGTTTGCATTAGGCTTTCTTTTGATTATGTGGAAAAATTAAAAATGGGAAAAAATAATTGTAATGAAAATCTAAAGAAGCATAAATCAGAATTAAAGATTAAGAAAAATTAACAGGAAAATATCATCTTGGGAAAAACTTCATACAATATTACATTTGGATAACTTTCTTTAGAAGTAGAGAGCAAATTATAAAATAATAATGTAGTGTTCTGCTTATATTACTTTAACGAAGCAACTTTTCCTGCATGCACCATGCAACCTGGACTCAGATACAAGCAAGATTGAACTCATTATTGTCCCCTGAAGACAGCGCAAATGTAAATCAGCTAAAATATAAGGCTCAGGATAACTTTTGGGTTGGTAATAAAATTCATGGTGCTTAAATTGCTCACTTCTAATGCATATTTTACAAGTCTCAGAGGAAATTTCTGAAACTCATAGATTTTCCCCCTTTCCTCATTACTGTATTTGATGTACTTTCAAACTCTGAAGATGAATTTAATACTTTGTAAAGCACTAAAAGTACCTGCAGATTCTGAGAATCTGAAGGTCTTACAGGACATTTTCTATTTATGATAGTTCATTTTGGATTGCTGAATGGGAAAACTGAGGATAAATGTATCCAAAGTCCTATGGGTTTAGCATCAGTCTTCTAAAGTATATTGTGCGGGCTTTTCTACATAGTCCCTTGATCTAAGGAATTATGAATGATTCTTTACAGTCAGCAGGATAAGCCCTCTAAAGGAGATTTTTTTTAATGGTGGTTACATGCTCATTCTGATTTATTTACACTTTGATCCTTACTCTCAAACATGTTATGGGTCACTGAGTGGTCTATGACCATGAAAAAGCATTTAGTTTACTGGCCTATACTATCCTAGGGATGAGTATATGACCTTTATTCCATTGTCATAATTCCTAAAATAGCTTATCAAACCAACCAGAAGAACCAGAAAAACGCCATGGGGATATAGAGGTGTCAGGAAAAGTAGTGAATCTTTTCGATTCACTTATTTTCCTTTAGAAGGAATCTTATTTTCCTTTAGAAGAATATTAATGAATTCAACTTATAATGACTGTGATTATGTCCCACTAATCTCTATGATGAAAGAGAGACATCCACATCTTTGAGTGATATCAGCATCTAAATCAGGTATACTTTAAATCCTTTTATACTAAGAAATATGCACCTATCAGAAGTATAGATTAAATTAGACAATAAAACAGCTGTTTATTTTTTGTTTTGTTTTGTTTTTGGAGTAGGAGGAGCTGATTATTTTTCCCTTGTTTATTTTAAGATACTTTGGCTGGATATATAAAACTACATTTATAATTATATTCTGTCAGGACATTGAAGAAATTATTTCACGGTCTTCTAGCTTTCATGATTGTTGAGAGATTAACTGTCACTTCTTTACAGCTAATTTGTAACCCACACCCTGTTGTTTTATACCTATAGTTTCACAACACATCTAGGTGTGAATTTCTTTTTATTTCCCTTGCTTGAGATCCTATGGACTAGATCTATTCAGTGATTTTCATCAGTTCTGAGACAATTTCAGGAAATAGGTAATCAAGTATTACTTACTGCCACATTTTCACTGCCTTCTCTTTCTGTATAACTGATTAAACCTTTCACTCTATCTTCCTTGCTTCTTATGCTTTCTCATATTTCTTTCTGACCTTTGATTTTATGTATTTTTTAATTTCTTCTTACCTGTCTTCCAATTCACTAATTCTCTCTTTGTCTGTATCAATATGCCCTTAAATGTGTACATCGAGTTTTCAATTTCCACTGTTATATTTTCAGGTCTTATTTTAAAGTTTTATTTTTCTATAAATATATTCAAACCTTTTTTTAATCTCTTTAAATATACTATTGTTAGCTTATAATCTGTCTGATAATTTCAGAATTTGAAGATTTATGAGCCTGATTCTACTTTTTTGTTTGTTTGTTTTTTCCACTAATTTCCAACTCATTGTACCTTGTTGCCATGTATTGTTTTTTCTCCTATGATTTTATCATTTTCCCCAAGAATGTATTCATGCAAATTAAGAACAAGGATGAGCTGTATTCCTCTAGAGATGATTTGGGTTGTTTCTGCCACAGACCTGGGAGTACCATGAGTTTGGGAACATCTTAAACCAAATTTTTGGTATAAGGGTTTTGAATATGTTCAGATGATACTAATTTTGACAACATATTTGTAAATTACTAGAACTGTGGTTATAATTTCTAAGGCTTTTATTACTTTATTTTTCTCTGAGGAGGCGGTATATTTTATTTCATCCTTGCCCTGAAAATACAGCCTTTTAGAACTCCTGGTTCATATAAATTGCTGCCTAATCGCGTTTTTCTGGCTCTAAGCTTTGATCCCTCTCATTTTTGTCCTGAAAGGCAATCAAATGCTAACTTCAGTTTCATTAGATTCATTAAATCTCCATTGGTCCACTTACCTATCTTAGTTATAGCTTTCTTTTAGATTATTGTCTTTTAATTTCTGACATTCTCTCAGTACCTCAATGTTTTCAGAACATATCTTAAATTATTTTACCCAACTTTTTCACTTGTTTTGATGGGACAGTTAGTCTAAATCACCTACCCTGTTAAGTATGGGTATGAAGCCCTTCTTTTCTTTCTGTTTTACTGCTGTTTAGGGTCAAAATATTTCAATTAAGTAAGTTCCCTAATTAAAAATCACACTAAGTCAAGTTTCATGAGCAACTCAGAAATAGAATAGTAAAGTAGAAGTACAATAGTAAAAACTACAATGTAAGGAATAGTGATAAGTTTCATTGAGAAAGATGAGAAAATAAGCATATATAAATTTTTGTTTTAATTTGACAAATAAAAGATACTGACCCAAACTGTGTAGAAATGTAGAAATAATTAAGACTAGATAACACATGGAATTTTAGCTTGAGGAAATAAAGAGTGGTGTTAGGGAATCTATTTTCTTTTTTAAAGATTTTATTTATTTATTTATTTATTTATTTATTTATTTATGTGACAGAGAGAGAGAGAGAGAGAGCGCACAGCAGGGGGAGCAGCAGGCAGAGGAAGAGGGAGAAGCAGGTTCCCTTCTGAGGAAGAAGCCCAATGTGGGGCTCAATTCCAGGATGCTGAGCTGAAGGCAGACGCTTAATGACTGAGCCACTCAGGCCCCCCTAGGGACTCTATTTTTACAAGGCATTTATACAAGAGATGTTACCCCAACAAGAAATTAATTTTTTTGACTCTGGAAACCAGTTTAAATGAAATATTTGACATAATCTTCACAACTTCTCTACAAGATGGATCTATAAACATTAAATAATTATTCAGGCCCACAACTGAGTAACAGAACTGAGGTTCAAATCTAGGGTATTTCATTCTAGAACCCACTGAACTCTTATCCAAGACACTATGTGGTAGTTGAGATGTATCTCAACAATGTATCAGATAACCTTTCAAAATCTTTCTGAGCCCTAAACATATATAGATGCAGTATACTTCAAAATTTTTTAATCAGTTGTGTTTGAAAAAACAAAAACACATACACTCTACCTTGCCTTATTACCTTCACAGTATCAGATTCACATATTCTTAATAGTGAGATATCAACATAGAGGTTTTGCTTATTATAACTCATCTATTGTAACTCATAACTCATCTATTCTTAATTTAGTTGCCATTAGATCAGAGTCTTACTCATTTAGCTGTTGGATGTTAGTTTGACAGAAGAAAAACAAAACAAAACAAAAACAGAAAAGGAAAAAAGAACCAAAGTCAAGACCTATACATAAATTATTTAATCTTTCCACACAAATACTAAATGAATTATCTCTGACTGATATTGTAACAAAGGAGATGAGATGAAGTATTAATTATTACCCTATTTTGTTAAAAGGCCATTCCAGGTGCACCTGAGTGGCTCAGTAAATCAAGTGTCTGCCTTTGGCTCAGTTCATGATCCCAGGGTCATGGGACCGAGTCCCATATCGGGCTTCTTGCTCAGCAGGGAGCCTGCTTCTTCCTCTTCCTCTGCTTGCCACTCCCCCAGCTTGTGCTCTCTCTCTCTCTCTCTGTCAAATAAATAAATAAAATCTTTTTAAAAAGGCCATTCCAAATATACCTATATATAGATAATTTTCATATATAATATATCTTCATAATAAAGTAAAATTTCACTGACTTATTTTCTACTTTAAGTTGTTTTTGTTTTTGTGCTCAACTCAATCCAATGAGATTATGGGCTAAGTGATATCTCAGCATTCCTGGTGACAGCAGTTAACCCAGAAACTAAATCTCATGCAGCTAGACTTCCCATCTGAATTTAAAGACCAGTATGAATATTTTTGAATAAAATTAGTTTGATTATTTGAATGCAAAATATAGTAATAATACTTTATATAGCCTATCAAATGATTGTTGTATGACATTACCATTGCATGAAGCTTGATTTATATACTTGGGATTTCTCGGGAGGTAACATTTATCATGAATAAAATTACAAAAATGTGTAAAGAAATATGAAGAAAATGAAAGTAGGCTGAGATAGGGAGGGAGGAGATAGCCTATTTACTATGCAACAACTTAAAATCATTGGAAATTTTTAAGTTCCAATCTGGGAGAAGTTTAGCAGAAAAAATTCCTCAAAATAATCAAATATGAGAAGCAAAGAAAACATCCCAAAAAGTTAAAAAGAAATTTCTATTGGACCATGGTTCATAGATTGATAATTAAATCATATATTCTAAACAGTAAACTGAAAAAACAAACAAACAAACAAACACTAAACTGTTTAACCATTTGTGACCCAAACAAAAATTACCAGTCTTTGGCCTAGAGCTCAGTGGGGGTTATGATCTGTTTTATTTATAAATGGCTTGTTTTGTCTATTATAAACATGGAAAACATAAGCCTTTTTTGTTTTTCCTTAAAACCATATACTGGTTTGCTACATGCCATAAAAAGGAGAAAACAGTCATGTATATTAATCATGCATATCAACTATAAATGAAATAAAAATAGGCCTGAGAGTTTTATCCCTACTGTACCCACAAGCTTAAATGAACCAAATAAGCTGCTTTAAGACACAGTGGCTGGTTGATTTAAGATTCAAATTACTGAAAGAGTTCACCAAACTTACATTCCTTGTTTTCAGAATCCTTGACACATAGTTCTCCAAACCTATCCAAGCCATTATTAAATGACATAAAAGGTGTTTATTGCTTCAAAAGGCAGCCTACCGGAATATTGCTTTTTTTCCCCTCTGAGCTACAGTCCGTTAAATGGCACTTTCTATAAACGCTAGATCTTTTCTAATAAGAAGCAATACTGTGATCTCAGGAAGCCTCGCATATTGTGACAAATCTTTGAGCCTCTGGGCTGTTTACCTAATGCTCAACTTAGACTACACTTCGCTGTATCTATATATTCCTCTATATAGCTCTTCTTTGTCCACAAAGTAAGTGAAAAATATATATAAAAAAGGCTAAATAAGAGATATAGTCAATCCTATCAACCCTATTAGAAAGCTACAGTGAAGGTTACTTTGACTAAATTCAGCCCATGAGGTTCTACTGAACACCCACAAATGGAGATAAATTTGTCCTATGCCACCATATTCCATAGCTCTTTTAGAGAAGAACTTCTTTCCTGTTACTTTTCCCCCAAGAACTCGCAAAGTTTAAATGAAAATAAAAGAAAAACAAGGTAATTTAGCATGAATGACAGTATATTAATGCAATAAGCATTTATCACAACTCCCTTAATAGAAGGCATTATGTTATGTACTAAGAAGGGAAGCAAAGAAGTATGATAATCCCACCAAATGCAATCTAAAAAAATTTCTAGTTTCTTCAATACTACTTATTTCCTCAGTCCATTAGTCTAGCTCCTGGTCTCCTTCCTAATCTAGGTTTGAATACTTTGGCCTTTCACTTTAACTACATACTCACACTAGCCCCCTCCATCCCTCTCCACTCCTTTTCTTCTCTTTCCAATTTTCCACAGCTACTCTTCTAAATCTTTACTTTAATTTCCAAGTCCACATTCTTATAGCAACTTTCTCTTAGAAACTTGGTATAGTTCCAAATCTACAAACAACCACCACCACCACCACCACTACCCAGAGGCTAGCCAAATCAGTCTCTTCTTCTTACAATTCATTCATAATCTTTTACGGTGACCCATTTCCAACTTTCTCAGTTTCATGTGTTGCCACTTTGGTTAGTCTGACCACATTAATTGCCCCCATTTAATCTATTTATCATCTCTTCTTCAGATATTTCCTTTTTTATGAAAAAAAAAAAAAAAACCACAAAAGTATATAAATGTTAAGCACTTGTTCCTTTGTCCCATGCTCACATTCATTTTTAGTTCTTTCTTTTCAAATGAAGAGCAGCATTTATTTCTTCCAACACTCTTCATCACAAAATCAACACCTGTTGCCTGCTGGATATCCAGAGCTCTCTCAAGGTGCAGAGCTATTTTTCACCTTCATCATACAGTTTCCTCTACATTGCCTCCTAAATAAATGCATATTGATCCTTTGAGGTCAGCCCAAATATCATCTGCTCAGAAAAATCATTTGGGACTTCCTTCCCATCCATCCTCAGAAGAATTGATTACTTTTTCATTTGTAATTCTACAAAGTGTTTTTCATTATGCTGTGTTCCTGTTTTAGTATTATTTGTAAAAAATACCTTCTTTTGTGGGCAAAGACAGTCTCTATTGTCTCTTATTTCAATCATCTATATCTTAATGCCTGACATTTAACAGGTGCTCACTGTTATTTGCTGCAATAAACTGACTCCATCCCTCAAGAAGCTTATTATCTAATATGTTTTTGGAAAATTCCATAGAATGATAATATAGGAATTTAGAGAAAGATCACTCCACTGTAATGTAAGAAAGCTGAAATGTGTTTGGGAATTCCAGACAGACAGACCAGGGAATATCTTGTGTCATGCAGAAAGAGTAGATTGAGCAAAAGGTCAAACCTGAAAAGGCATAATGCTTACTAAAGGAATGCTGAACATCTAATCTGGCTGGACTTCAGTAATAGAGAAAAAGATAAGATTTGAAAAATGGGATGAAGTGTGAAAAACTTTGCATCAGGCAGAAATACAGGTTTGTAAGCAGGGTCGGGCCTGGTTAGTACTTGGATGGGAGAAATACAGGTTTGAATGCAATTGACCAAAACAACAACAACAACAACAACACCTGAAAAAAAATAAGAGAAACTTTTCTCTCACATATAAGTGAAATCCAAACATAACCATTCAAGAGTTAAGCAGTCATTCCCACTGTTTACTCCCTGACCACAAATACGTGCCTTCTACCTGCTGGTCCAGGTGGTCTCCATACATTATGCATTTTAGTAAGTACAAAAGAGCAAGGAATGAAAAGGTTACACTTTTTGTCTCTGACGTATCTTGGAGATATGTCCATATCTCCATATCTTGGAGATATGTCCATATGTCTCTGACATATCTTGAAGATATGGAGAGATTAGAAGACATATCTTGGAAATTTCAAATAAGTGATCAGAATTTACTGCCAGGGCTATAAACCTAGCTGCAAATAAGACCAAAAAAAAAAATCGTATTTTTTTTTATTGGTAAACATGTTTTTTTCTCTTTTCTGAAACAGAACTTTCTCTCCTTATCCAAGATTTAATATTTATTTATTTATTTATTTATTTATTTTTTTTTTAAGACTCCATTTATTGATTTGAGAGAGTGAGTGTATATGAGCACAAGCACGGGGAGAGGCAGAGGGAGAGAAAGATCGAGAAGCAGACTCTCCAATCAGCAGGGAGCCCAATGCAGGGCTCCATCCCAGGCTCCTGGGATCATGACCTGAGCCAAGGCAGATGCCCAACCAACTGAGCCACCCAGGCGCCCCTACATTTTTTAAAAGATTTATTTATTTATTTGAGAGACAGGGAAAGAGAGAGCATGGTGAGATGGGGGCAGAGGGAGAGATAAGCAAACTCCCCACTCAGTGCATAACCTAAAACAGGGTGGATCTCACAACACTGAGAGTATAGTTTGAGCTGAAATTGAAAGTTGGAGACCCAATGGATTATGCCACACAAGTGCCCCTCCTTATTCAAGACCTGAAATAATAAGTTGAAGCATTTGCACTTTCAATGGTGAAAATAATAAAGGTAAACTCAGAAACTATAGATATTTTCATTAACTGACATTTTTAGGAAATGAACAAGCCTGTTGGTTATGTCTTTAAGGTTTCAGGGAGAACTTAAGCACAGTTTCTCTTTGCTTAGCAACTGTTTTTCAGTTATTTTTTCCTTTAAATATAAAAGTGTTCATTATAATATTCAGCTAAAAGAAACAAAGGAAATTTGACAAATATAGTTCTTATCTCTGCAATTATGTAACATTTTTTTGTTTTTGCCCGGTTCCATGTGAATGGTCATTCCAGCAAATGAAACTGGGATACAGACATTTAAACACAAAGAAAGGCTGACTCCCTACTTCTGTTTGCAGATTGATTTGGCTTTGTTGAATGTAAATAAGCAAAATCATTACTTTCAAAATAGCTGCTAGGGATCATCCCTCATTAATCTCTGCAAGGCTTTTCTTGCCAACGTCATAAACCCAGCAGCAGGAGGTACTAACACAAAGCTCACATACTTCCCAAGTTCACCTGGGAATACATACCACCCTTCATCATTCATGGATCCTAAGTTAGGAAATATTCTGGTCATGATACTGTTTCTTTAATTTTTAAATACTACCTGTGAGTCCTAAATGTGAGAATAAGAAACAGTGCTTTAAACATTATGCATTTATAATTTTATAGAATTGAAGATAATTAAATAATTATAGAAAAATGATAACAGGAATTACTACAGGACATAGAATTGTATTTTTGAGAGGCATATTATCTTTATATATAATTCTAATCATGGGTAAATGCAATTATATCATGACCAGAAATCAAATAAGAAACCATACTGATAACATAAAAACTTTTTTTATTAAAAAAGGAAGGCTTAATTAGTTTCAGACAAATTTCTGTGAATATTGTGGATGTGGACACATTAATTCTCATATACATTATCCCTAGATGTGAAGCACCTTAGGTAGAAGCAAGGAATAAGAAGATTCCTAGAAGTGCATTTTGGAGTTTATGGTTTTTCATGGACTCCAGTCCAGAGCATTAATGAACAAATCAGTGTATGAGATCTTGCAAAGTTGGAGAAAAGTTGTCAAGTGCAGCCTCCTGGGTATAGAACCTGGGCAGAAAGAATGCCCATCACTATGCCCTACAACTCTAGAGCAGAGGAAGGAATTCTAGCATCTCTCACGTGTTAGTGAACAGAGTCAAGGAAATGGCTACATAACCTGCCTGTGGACAGATACTGAATTAAAAAGCTCTCTTCTCATTCAAGGATGAGTAAAGAGAAAAAAATAACAACTAGAAATGTATAGAAAAAAATACTACAGAATAGAAGAAAGAAAAGACTGGAAGAATCTGAGGAAGAACATAGTACACTACTATTTCAACTGCAGGAACCAAAAGAAAAAGATGTGCATGTTATTTTGTGCACACACACACACACACATACACACACACGTATGTATGACAATTCAGTAACCTACACAAAGCTAGCTATTTCAATATCTGCAGAGACCAGCATAGTCTCGTCAAAATTTCAAAGGGCAATAGAGGGTAGGAAGGATGAGGAACATGGCCAATATAGACTATGTCTAAAGAGACAGACACTAATTAGCACCATCTAAATGTCACACATGAGTATGGGCTTATTTTTACTAGATTTCTGATTCTGGAAATCTGGGGAATTTTTTTTTTTAAAGATTTTATTTATGTATTTGACAGATAGAGATCACAAGTAGGGAGAGAGGCAGGCAGAGAGAGAGAGAGAGGAGGAAGCAGGCTCCCTGCCAAGCAGAGAGCCCAATGCGGGGCTCGATCCCAGGACCCTGTGATCATGACCTGAGCGAAAGGCAGAGGCTTTAACCCACTGAGCCACCCAGGCACCCCAAATCTGGGGAATTTTTAAGATTTATTTATTTGCGAGAGAGAGAGAAAGATAGAGAATGCGAGTGGGGGAAGGGACAGAAGGAGACAGAGAATCCTCAAGCAGAGTCCCTGCCAAGCACAGAGCTCAACTAATGCAGGATTCCACCCTACGACCCTGAGATCATGTCCTGAGTAGAAATCAAGAGTTGGACACTTAACCAACTGAGCCATCCACATGCCCCTGGCAATTTGGGGATTTTTTTACATTTCTTTCTTTCCTCCCTTCCTCCCTCTATTCCTTCTTTTCTTTCCTACCATGTTGATTTCCAACAAAACAAATGAATGACAAGAAGAAGTTATGTAGCCAAACAAAACACAACTATAGTCTTCATACAGAATGCAGACTTTTTCTGAGCTCTTCTTAATGGAATATAATAAAAAAGTTGCAGAAACAAGAGCAGTCAAGAAAAGAAGAAGAAATGAAAGAACACACTATGATAAGTGAGCTGAGAAAAGAGACCTTCAAGATCACACTTGTACAGTGCATCTCAAAATGGATCAACCAGACTGGAGCACATCAAAATTTACAGGAATATTTCCATATAGTTAAAATGGACAGAATTCCTGATATTTTTAATGCATTAAACAAATATTTATACACTTGAGGAGAGATTAGGGACAAATCCATGACAAATACATTGAAAAAACTAAACAAACAAGCATATAAGCAAAAAAAGAAAATCTATACTCTAGTAAGATCAAAAAGTCCTCCAAGAAAAGAAAATTAATTAAAGGACTTTATTTCAGCTCTAAGTGGAGTTTATAAAGTCCTAATAAACACAGTATTGAAAAAACTAGAATTTGAATATTACAATATGGGGGAGGTAGGAAGATGGGAATATATGTGTTTTGGTTATAGTGAGGAATGAGAAAACAGTATATCAACACCTTCAATATAAATAGATAATCCCTAAATCTAAAATATCCAGAATACATCAAATTACTTAGAGATGTAAGTGGTTTCTATAAAAAAAAAAAAAGAATTAAAAAAAAAATCAAAACTGGCCTGTTGGGGTGTCTGGGTGGCTTAGTTTGTGGAACACACAACTCTTGATCTTAGGGTGGTGAGTTTGAGCCCTATGTGTGGCACAGAGTTTACTTAAAATAAAATTTAAAATTTGCCTATTAAAATGGGGTACATACAGGTAAAGTACTGTTTCACAATAAAATACAGAGAATATATCTAAAAAATGAAGGAAATTAGGCTCAAGATTTTCTTTGAAATAGTCTGACAGAAGGCAATATAATATGACTCCAAGAAATGTTTAGTGCCGGGGCGCCTGTGTGGCTCAGTGGATTGGGCCACTGCCTTCGGCTCAGGTCATGATCTCAGGGTCCTGGGATCGAGCCCCGCATTGGGCTCTCTGCTCCGCGGGGAGCCTGCTTTCTCCTCTCTCTCTGCCTGCCTCTCTGCCTAGTTGTGATCTCTCTGTCAAATAAATAAAATCTTTGAAAAAAAAAAAAAGAAATGTTTAGTGCCAATTGATGGGACCCAAGCATTTTTATGGCCAGTCAAGTAATTCTTCTTTTCATGAGTTAAAAAACTTTTAGAGACATGCTCATGTAGGCAAGGATTCATAAAGGATATCACATATTTTCCCTTGCAAAAACTAAGAGTATTCTTATCATCCAACTAAGAGATAAATAAAAAGCAAAACAAACAAACAAACAAAAAAACAATTCCTTTTCTGGCTAAGATGGACTAATACATACTAGATTTACCTTCTTGCATAAAACCACCAAATAAGGGGCGCCTGGGTGGCTCAGTGGTTTAAGCCGCTGCCTTCGGCTCAGGTCATGATCTCAGGGTCCTGGATCGAGTCCCATGTCCGGCTCTCTGCTCTGCAGGGAGCCTGCTTCCCTCTCACTCACTCTGCCTGCCTCTTTGCCTACTTGTGATCTCTCTCTGTCAAATAAATAAATAAAATCTTAAAAAAAAAAAACCCACCAAATGATTGGACAAAATAGATGAAACAATGGTTTTCAAGACACTGTATATTAGGCAGCAAAAGACAGTAATCACTGAAAGACAGAAAACAAATGGAATGTGCCCTTTGAATGAAAAGCTTACTGCCTTAAAAACTTCAGGGATTACTCAGGAAGGGGGAACCAGGTACATCCTAGAACACTTCTGAGTTGAAGAAACATAATTAAAGAGTCCAGGGAGACTAAGACAGATATAATTCACAGAGAAGAATGCTAGAGAGGATTCTTCTGCATATATGCAGAAGATGGAGAGCTGCACTGTCTCGGTACCCTTCAAGTATTTAGCAGACCACTGATCAGTGGATGCATGGGAGGAAGTAATAATATGAGGCTAGAGAATCACCCCAAAGAATGAGAAATAACAATGCTCAATACCCACTTAGGCATAGCAATGATGTCTGTCTCCACCACCCAGTTTTAAAACCTTATAAATCAAAGGTCATTGGATAGACTATCCAGAAGAATCTTGACATCAAAGAGGTGAATAATTAGCTAGACTAAACACCAGTCTTGTCTTGCCTAAAAAATCTTAAAAGCAAAACTTAAAAGGATAAAAGTATTTATAAATACCTTAAATGCACTAAAGAATCTTAATTATAAACTCAAGAATATTAATTAAAATCAAGAATATTAATTATAAAACAAATATACAGCATCCTAAACTTAAACATGAGAATATCTGGCAACCAGTCAAGAATAACCAGTCATGCTAAATGACAAGAAAATATATCACAAGAAGATAAAATAACCAAAAAAAGCAGACCCAAAACTGATACAAAAGTTAGAACTAGCAGATGAGGACATTAAAACAGCCTCTTATAACTGCATTCTATGCTCTAAAAGTTAAGTTAAAGTATGGGAGTTGGAATAAAACATAAACATAAAACATCTAGAGATGAACAATAAAACATCTGGGATTAAAAATAAAGGGCAGTGGAAAGATAGACATTACATAAAAAGAGATTGGTAGGGATGCCTGGGTGGTTCAGTTGGTTAAGCGACTGCCTTTGGCTCAGGTCATGATCTTGGAGTCCCAGGATCAAGTCCCGCATCAGGTTCCCTGCTTGGCAGGGAGTCTACTTCTTCCTCTGACCCTCCCACTTCTCATGCTCTCTCTCTCTCATTCTCTCTCTCAAATAAATAAATAAAATCTAAAAAAAAGAGAGATTGGTAAACATGAAGACATAGTAATAGACACTATCATACATAGTTACATATGACATTAAATTTACTATCTATTAATTATGTCAATTATTTATAAATGTTACTTATTAAAATAAATATTACATTTAATAAATATAATAATATATAACAAATAAAAATATATAATAATATTAACATGTCATAAACATATATTTGAACAGAAAGTAAACAAAATCTTTTCAAAATAAAATGAAACAAAAATGAAAACATAACATATCAAATCTACTATTATTCAAACTTTAAGAGGAAGGAAATATTGACACATGGATGAAATCTGAAAACATCATACTAAGTGAAATAAGCTAACCACTAAAGGATATAGAGTTTGAGGTTCCTAGGATAGCCATGTACACAGAAACAAAAAATAGAGTGGTGGCTGCCAGGTGTTGGAAGAACGGAGGAAGGAAAATTATTGCTTATTGGTTACAGAATTTCAGTTGGGGATGATGAAAATATTCTAGAAATAAATCACGATGATGGTTGCACAACACTGTGAATATACTTCATGTTAAAAAAAAAACTATGCACTTAGGGAGGAGGAGTCAAGATGGTGGAGAAGTAGCAGGCTGAGACTACATTAGGTAGCAGGAGATCAGCTAGATAGCTTATCTAAACATTGCTAACACCTACAAATCCAACAGGAGATTGAAGAGCAGATGAACAGCAATTCTAGAAACAGAAAATCAACCACTTTCTGAAAGGTAGGACTGGCGGAGAAGTGAATCCAAAGTGATGGGAAGATAGACTGTGGGGGGAGGGGCTGGCTCCCAGCAAGCGGTGGAGCAACAGAGCACAAAATCAGAACTTTTAAAAGTCTGTTCCACTGAGGGACATTGCTCCAGAGGCTAAACTGGGGTGAAGCCCACTCGGGGTCAGCGTGGCCCCAGGTCCTGCAGGGTCACAGAAGGATTGGGGGTGTCGGAGTGTCGCAGAGCTCAGAGGTATTAGAATGGGGAAGGCGGCTACAGAGACAGAGCTAGGAGTGAGTTCTCACCTCAGGGTTACTTCGAACTGGTAGGAAGCTGGGTGAGCTCAGAGCGTGGCCAGAGGCCAGGGAGATGGGAGTGATTGGGCGCTAATCTCTGAGGGCATACTGAGGAGTGGTACCCCGAGCTCTCAGCTCCTCTGGGCCGGAGACTGGGAGGCTGCGATTTTCATTCCCGTCTTCCAGAACTCTACAGAAAGCATTCAGGGAACAAAAGCTCCCGAAAGCAAACCCAAGTGGATTACTTAGCCTGGTTAATGGTAAGGGCGGTGCAATTCCGCCTCGGGCAAACACACTTGAGAATCACTACAGCAGGCCCCTCCCCCAGAAGATCAAAAAGAAATCCAGCCAGGACCAAGTTCACCTACCAAGGAGAGCAGGTTCAATACTAAGGAGAGCAGCAGATTTCCAGAGGAGGAGAAAGCAAAGCACGGAACTCATGGCTTTCTCCACTTTAGAATTTAGGCTTTCTCTATCTTTAGTCTTGTGGTTAATTTAATTTTTTTTTCAATTTTTTTCCTTCTTCTGCTAAATTTTTTTTAACTTGTACCCTTTTCTTTTTTAACGTTTTTTTATGACATTATTTTATATATATATGTATATATGTATATGTATATATATATGTATTGTTTCTTTTTTATATTTTTTCTTTATTGGTTTTCTTTTTTTAATTACTTTTTTTCTGAACCTACTTTTATGCCCCCCCCCCCACAATTTGGGGTCTCTTCTAATTTGGTTAAAGTGCATTTTTCTGGGGTCTTTGCCACCCTTTTAGTATTTTACTTGCTCCTTCATATACTCTTATCTGGACAAAATGACAAGGCAGAAAAATTTACCACAAAAAAAAGGCAGTGCCAAAGGCTAGGGACCTAATCAATGCAGACATTGTAATATGTTATGATTTCTCTTCTCCTGCTGGGTTTAGGCTTTCTTTGTTGTTCTTTCTCCAGCTCCTTTAGGTGTAGGGTTAGGTTGTATACTTTAGACCTTTCTTGTTTCTTGAGAAAGGCTTGTACCACTATATATTTTCCTCTCAGGACTGCCTTTGCTGTGTCCCACAGATTTTGGAGCATTGTGTTTTCATTATCATTTGTTTCCATGAATTTTCTCAATTCTTCTTTAATTTCCTGGTTGACCCATTCATTCTTTAGAAGGATGCTGTTTAGTCTCCATGTATTTGGGTTCTTTCCAAATTTCTTCTTGTGATTGAGTTCTAGCTTCAGAGCATTGTGGTCTGAAAATATGCAGAGAATGATCCCAATCTTCTGATACCGGTTGAGACCTGATTTATGACCGAGGATGTGATCTATTCTCGGGAATGTTCCATGTGCAGTAGAGAAGAATGTGTATTCTGTTGCTTTGGGATGAAATGTTCTGAATAGATCTGTGATGTCCATCTGGTCCAGTGTGTCATTTAAGGCCTTTATTTCCTTGTTGATCTTTTGCTTGGATGATTTGTCCATTACAGTGAGGGGAGTGTTAAAGTCCCCTACTATTATTGTATTATTGTTGATGTGTTTATTTGATTTTGTTATTAATTGGTTTATATAGTTGGCTGCTCCCACGTTAGGAGCATAGATATTTAAAATTGCTAGATCTTCTTGTTGGACAGACCCTTTGAATTTGATATAGTGTCTTTCCTCATCTCTTTTTATAGTCTTTGGCTTAAAATCTAATTGATCTGATAGAAGGATTGCCACCCCAGCTTTCTTCTGATTCCCATTAGCATGGGAAATTGTTTTCCACCCCCTCACTTTAAATCCGGATGTGTCTTTGGGTCTAAAATGAGTTTATTGTAGGCAACATATAGATGGGTTTTGTTTTTTTATCCATTCTGATACCCTGTGTCTTTTGATTGGGGCATTTAGCCCATTTACATTCAGGGTAACTATTGAGAGATATGAATTAGTGCCATTGTATTGCCTGTAAGGTGACTTTTACTGTATATTGTCTCTGTTCCTTTCTGATCTACTACTCTTAGGATCTCTCTTTGCTTAGAGGACCCCTTTCAATATTTCCTGGAGAGCTGGTTTGGTGTTTGCAAATTCTTTCAGTTTTTGTTTGTTCTGAAAGCTTTTTTATCTCTCCTTCTATTTTCAATGAAAGCCTAGCTGGATATAGTATTCTTGGCTGCATGTTTTTCTCGTTTAGTGCTCTGAATATATTATGCCAGCTATTCCTGGCCTGCTAGGTCTCTGTGGATAAGTCTGCTGCCAATCTAATATTTTTATCATTTATGTTACAGACTTCTTTTCTCGGGCTGCTTTCAGGATTTTGTCTTTGTCTCTAAGACTTGTAAATTTTACTATTAGGTGACAGGGTGTGGACCTATTCTTGTTGATTTTGAGGGGGGTTCTCTGCACCTCCTGGATTATGATGCTTGTTCCCTTTGCTATATTAAGAAAATTCTCTCCAATAATTCTCTCCAATATACCTTCTGCTCCCCTCTCTTTCTTCTTCTTCTGGAATCTCAATTATTCTAATGTTATTTCGTCTTATGGTGTCACTTATCTCTCGAATTCTCCCCTCGTGGTCCAGTAGCTGTTTGTCCCTCTTTTGCTCAGCTTCTTTACTCTCTGTCATTTGGTGTTCTATATCACTAATTCTTTTTTCTCCCTCATTTATCCTAGCAGTGAGAGCTTCCATTTTTGATTGCACCTCATTAATAGCTTTTTTAAAATTTCAACTTGGTTAGATTTTAGTTCTTTTATTTTTGCCAAAAGGGCTTTATAAGGTCATATAACTATTGGGATTTCATCAAGATCAAAAGCTTTTGCACAGCAAAGGAAACAGTTAACAAAACCAAAAGACAACTGACAGAATGGGAGACTATATTTGCAAATGACATATCAGATAAAGGACTAGTGTCCAAAATCTGTAAAGAACTTAGCAAACTCAACACCCAAAGAACAAATAATCCAATCAAGAAATGGGCAGAGGACATGAACAGACATTTCTGCAAAGAAGACTTCCAGATGGCCAACAGAAACATGAAAAAGTGCTCCACATCACTTGGCATCAGGGAAATACAAATCAAAACCACAATGAGATATCACCTCACACCAGTCAGAATGGCTAAAATTCGGAAATGACAGACGCCGGGGAGGTTGCGGAGAAAGGGGAACCCTCCTCCACTGTTGGTGGGAATGCAAGCTGGTGCAACCACTCTGGAAAACAGCATGGAGGTTCCTCAAAATGTTGAAAATAGAACTACCCTATGACCCAGCAATTGCACTACTGGGTATTTACCCTAAAGATACAAACGTAGTGATCCGAAGGGGCATGTGCACCCGAATGTTTATAGCAGCAATGTCTACAATAGCCATACTTTGGAAAGAATCTAGATGTCCATCAACAGATGAATGGATAAAGAAGATGTGTTACATATACACAATGGAATACTATGCAGCCATCAAAATAAATGAAATCTTGCCATTTGCGATGATGTGGATGGAACTAGAGGGTACCATGCTTAGTGAAATAAGTCAATCAGAGAAAGACAACTATCATATGATCGCCCTGATATGAGGAAGTAGAGATGCAACATGGTGGGTTAGGGGGGTAGGAGAAGAATAAATGAAACAAGATGGGATTGGGAGGGAGACAAACCATTAAGTGCCTCTTAATCTCCCCAAATGGCTTTTATATCTCCAGAGAGGGTTTCTCTAATATCTTCCATGCCTTTTTTGAGCCTGGTTAGAACCTTGAGAATCATCATTCTGATGAGAACAGATCTGACATATTACCAATGTCTGTATTGACTAGGTCCCTAGCCTCTGGTACTGCCTCTTGTTCTTTTTTTTGTGGTGAATTTTTCCGCCTTGTCATTTTGTCTAGATTAGAGTATATGAAGGAGCATGTGAAATAACCAAAAGGGTGGGAAAGACCCCAGGAAAATGCGCTTTAACCAAATCAGAAAAGACCCCAAATCATGGGGGGGAGCAAGGGGATATAAAGAGGTTCAGAAAAAGAAAAAAAAATTTTTTAAAAAGAAAATAAAAAAATATAAAAAAGAAATATATATATATATATATATATATATATATATATATATATACACATACATATATATTAGATAAACTAGTTTAAAACGTTAAAAAAGAAAAGGGTAAAAGTTATAAAAATTTTAGCAGATGAAGGAAAATAAATTGAAAAAAGAAATTAACCGCAAGTCTAAAGAATCATGTGGAGAAAGCCATGAGTTCCGTCCTTTGCTTTCTCCTCCTCTGGAATTCCGCTGCTGTCCTTGGTATTGAACCTACTCTCTTTGGTAGGTGAACTTGGTCCTGGCTGGATTTCTTGTTGATCTTCTGGCGGAGGGGCCTGTTGTAGTGATTCTCAAGTGTCTTTGCCTGAGGCAGAATTGCACTGCCCTTATGAGAAGCCAAGCTAAGTAATCTGCTCAGGTTCGCTTTCAGGAGATTTTGTTCCCTGAACACTTTCTGTAGAGTTCCTGCAGACGGGACTGAAAATGGCGGCCTCCCAGTCTCCGGCCCGGAGGAGCCAAGAGCGCAGGGCCTCACTCCTCAGTGCATCCTCAGAGAACAGCGCCCAATCACTCCCATATCCCCGGCCTCCGGCCACCCTCTGAGCTCACCCAGCCCATGACCCGTGCAAGGTAACCCGAGCTGAGAGCTCACTCCTCACCTCTCTCTCTGTAGCTGGCTTCCCCGTTCTAATACCTGAAAGCTATGCAACACTCAGACACCCCTGATCCTTCTGTGACCCTGCGGGACCTGGGGCCACACTGACCCCACGTGGGCTTCACCCCGGTTTAGCCTCTGGAGCAATGTCCCTCAGTGGAACAGACTTTTAAAAGTCCTGATTTTGTGCTGCGTTGCTCCGCTGCTTGCCGGGAGCCGGCCCCTCCCCCTGTGGTCTATCTTCCCATCGCTTTGGATTCACTTCTCCGCCAGTCCGACCTTTCAGAAAGTGATTGATTTTCTGTTTCTAGAATTGCTGTTCTTCTCTTTGATCTCCCGTTGGAATTTTAGGTGTTTGCAATGTTTAGATAAGCTATCAAGCTGGTCTCCTGCTACCTAATGTAGTCTCAGCCTGCTACTTCTCAGCCATCTTGACTCCTCCTCCACAGTTTATACTCTTGAAGTCCTGACTAATAAATAGGGATTCTAGTGATCTTGAAAGAATTGTTGTCAATATACTACTCCAACTATTTTCACTCTTACTGTTTACCAAGGATGAGGTTGCCCATGTATAGGAGTTAGAGCGGGGGGTTGTTAACACAATTATTATCACTAGCTGAATATGGAAACTGAGGCATTTTAGCTTCCTTTTTTAATATCTTCTAAGATCTAAATGAACCAATAGGCATTCAAGAACATCCTACAAATTAGAAATGGCCTGCAAGGCCATCTTAAACAGTTATTTATTTCCTCATCCTTTTATCATTTCATTTATTCAGGACATTTATGAGATGTCTGTGGTGTAACTGGCCCTGTTCAGGATTCTTGTTCCTTGTTTAAGACATTTACTTGCAGCTGGGGGTCTTTGGATACATGTGCCAACGCTCCTGCCATTTACTTATACTCTTGATGTGACACTTTTGACAAGGTTCTGAATATCAGTTCTTAAAAGATAACAATTTTGCAACAAAGGGAAATATCATGAGCTATTTTACAAAATACTTAGATCAATCTTTTTCGATATGAAAAAATAAAATTGTAACTTAAGGGATGAGACAGGAGAATTTCCCCCAAGAAAAAAAGAGATGCTGAATAAGATGTTTGAAAGGAGAAAGAAATC
Organism: Meles meles; assembly: GCF_922984935.1. NCBI lineage: Eukaryota > Metazoa > Chordata > Mammalia > Carnivora > Mustelidae > Meles > Meles meles. The sequence continues at coordinate 81,016,666 of NC_060071.1, forward strand.
TCACCAGCAGAGATCTAGAAAGTATATGGATACTATCTGAATATAGATTCGTATTTATTTTAGTGTAGAGAAAAAAAAAAAAAGAGTTTGTCCCTGTCTTGTGGTGTTTCAAAACTTTAAGCTTAATAGAAAAAAAAAATTAAAACTAGGACTGTCCAAAAATAAGGAGTTGTCTGTTATTATGGCAATATTCTAAGATTAATATCCAAAAATTCCATAACATCTCTATTCTAGTAAAAGACAATGAACAGTGCCTCACCTGTAAGTCTTTATGTCCCTATATATAAGAACTATAAAGACAAGAGAGAGTTCACTTAAGAACACAGACAAATTTCTTATGACATTGAATATAAATTTGAAGTCAAATTTAAATTTTAAATTTAAAAAGATTTGAACCCATTAAGAAAATTTGTTGAAATTTAAAAAAAATAAGCAAAAAAAAAAAAAAGTTTATAATACTGCATTCACTCAGTGAAGAAACCAAAAGGATGACTCATATTTTACAAGATAAATATTTCTCTCTGGTAAGAAAAATAAAAATTAATTGGTGGGCAAGAACTAAAAACAAAAGTATTCAAGAAAAATAATATTCAAGAATACTTTTAATAGGATTTTAATTGTTGAAATTACATAAGAAATTAGAAAACTTTGGGCTATTTAATGAGCAGCATGTGCATATTGTTATAACCACTATGCATAATGTAAGCTAAATTATTCTTCTCTCAATGTTATTGATCTCATTCCATAATATTACCAATCATTACAATAGTAGGCATTTATGCAGTACTTAAAATGTGTTTGTTCTTTTCATGAACAGCTTTACTAATTCTCAAGTAAAGCCACTTGGGCAATTATCTGGTTACATTTGTGTTTTTTAACTGAAGATCAGAAGCTTAGGAACAATAATGGATAACATACTGTACCTTATATCCTCATAGATGACTAATGAGCACATATTCAGATAAGTTAAAATGAATAATATTGAAATATTTGTCAAGTATATTTATATATAAAGAGATTTAGATACAAATTCTCTTGAAAAATAGGCATTCCATGTCCTCATATCAGGGAGATCATATGATAGTTGTCTTTCTCATGGGGGGGTAGGAGATAGGAGAAGAATAAATGAAACAAGATGGGATTGGGAGGGAGACAAACCATAAATGACTCTTAATCTCACAAAACAAACTGGGGGTTGCTGCGGGGAGGTGGGATTGGGGGAGGGGGAGCGGGCTATGGACATTGGGGAGGGGAAGCGAACCATAAGAGACTATGGACTCTGAAAAACAACCTGAGGGTTTTGAAGGGTCAGGGGTGGGAGGTTGGGGCAACCTGAGGGTTTTGAAGGGTCAGGGGTGGGAGGTTGGGGGAACAGGTGGTGGGTAATGGAGAGGGCACGTTTTGCATGGAGCACTGGGTGTTGTGCAAAAAGAATGAATACTGTTACGCTGAAAAAAATAAAATGAGGAAAAAAAAAAAAAAAAGAAAAATAGGCATTGATCTCAACTTTGCTTCCCATTTTACTTTCCTCTTTTCTTTACTTTTTCTGCACTAAACTGTTGCCATAAAACTAAGAAGACATATGCATCAGCATATCCTCTACCCAGTGGATCCTAAGAGTTAATTTATGGGCAGATTTCATGCAAAATTAATAAGAATGGTAGAGAAATAATAGGCTGAGTGTATTAAAGTTTCCTATTTGAAAATACTACCTGATTTTTTGTGTAGGCCTAGTCATATATCTCTTTGGTAGATAGCAGGGCATAAAAGGGCATGTTTATAGCTATAAAATATTTATATTAAAAAAAGAGAAAGTAAGTTCATATGACCACTGTTAGAAATTTTAGAATTTGGAAGTTAAAAAAAAAAAAAAAACTAGAAACGTTAAGAAGCAATAGTTGCTGTTTATGGTTTCAGTCTCCCAGGAGATAAATTAGATCTAATGTGGATCTGTGAAAAGAGGATTGAAACAGGAATCAGCAGGCCTACCTAGACACTGTAAACCCTTCAGCAAATTATAGCTAACTCTTTAGTTAATGTACTTTACTTTTGTAAGCCTCAGTTTTCTTCACTTTTGTGTATGGAATGACTTTATCTACTCTGAGTAACCAAACTGGTTATTATGAATAACAATAATATAAATGAAAACATTTTTTACATTCTGAAAGTACTACAGTATACTTAGAGTAAGCCAAATGATAAAGCTCATGGTACACTTTTGTTAAGACCATAGACTTCCTGGTCCAGGCTACAGCATTTGAGATGACTATTCAGAGAAGCAAGGGGTAATTGTGGTCAAGGAGGGAAGCCAGAAATCAAGGCCACAGAAGACATAGGAAATATCATTTGCAAAGTGTGAGAAAAAGCTGTTAATGGGAAATTATTCATAGAGTCAAGAGCCAAAAGAAACAGGAAAAAAACAAGAAATCTATCACCTGTGGGGATGGATGGTTGTGAGGGAGGCTGTTGACAACTGGAGAGCACAAAAGGCACTTTATTGTGCTTATTTTATGACCCTGAGCCTGGAGTCTGATGCATTAAAGGGGTAATATTGTACTGGATGACATTTAAGAGAGAACACCTCAAGGCAATAACTTTCATATTAACCCTCATAAGGTCAGTGCCATTCTCTCCTTTACAGTATGAACAAGAAATATTATTACAGGGAGATGAAAGGATATACCAACTTTTGCATAGTTAGTAGTTGCAGAAATATGGCCTATGGAAACTGTGCTTTTGTTTCCAAACTTTTGGGGAAGGTACGGTCATACAGAGTTGCCCATAAAGTTAAAAATTATGTATATCCCACATTTGTTAATTTAAAACTTCTTTTTCTATGTTATAAATCAGTTAATTTTGTCTTGTAATGCTCTTGTTACAGGGAACCACAAAATCAATAAAAAAGCCAAATCCCTTTTTTCAGAATCCAATAACTATAAACAAAGTACACAGAAAAGTTTTGTATTTTTATGCAGTAAAAAACTATGTTCACAGTAATAGCTATTACACATTAAGATTATTGGTTGTTACCAATCATATGAAATAAAAATTTTAAAAATTGAGTTAAACAATTATACTTTACAATAGATCCTAAAGGTCATATACAGGTCAAGGTAATGGTGCTTTCATAGCAAATTAATATTTAAGTGTCAGTTCAAGCTAGGAAAAACAAATCATAAGACTGTGCTGATCAGTTACTTCATGAATCCCAAGAAATTGTCAGAGGTAAATAAAATCAAGTCCAATATATTTTTAATTCCTAAGTTTTAGAAAACCAGTAACATGTAAAGCCAGGATGATTTCAGAAGTTATTCGTGAATACTATTTCTCTTTATACTGCGTTATTGAGTAGTTTTTTGTTCAATTTATCATTTTTTTTTTTTTTTTGGTAACAAGGACATCTTTGTCTATTCCACATTAACTGTATATTATATACCAGTGTAAATGGGAAGATAAATGAATTTGCACAAATTTGACTGTCAATTTTAATATTTTGCTGTAATTTTGACAAAATGAACAAGGGAATTTGCAGATGTTTCCTCAGCTTGAATGCTGGCCATGTTTCACTGGTTGTTTTATAATACTAGGGTTTGAAAGGTCATCCAGGCATACTTTAAAGTAGATTTTAACATAACATAGCCATCAAATATAATACTATTTTATGATATTTTTATTTATGATATCTTTACCCTAAGTATAATTACTTCTGCACCTTTTTCTTTCAGTATTGAAGAATGAATTAACTATCTTTATAAACAAAAGTTTAAGTTTTGCTAAACTGTACATTTCAAAAAAATATAAACAAAATTTACAAAAGGAAAGTACTCAATTTTTTCTTTTTTGAAGAACTGCCATTGTTGCCTGATTTGACCTTTATCTCAAACCTAGTGTTGTTTCTTGCTGACCATATGAAATAATGAATATATTCATAGTTCTTGAAAAATTGACTATGCTGAGACTAATGAAAAATAATTGTATATTTTAGATATGTAGAAGAGACTTTAAGCCATATCCTCATTAACTCCAGTTCTCTTTCTCTAAAATTATTTAAAATATTTTTTGCTGAAATTTAACTGCAGTTACTCTTCATTTTAAATCCATGGAAAAAGTGGAAAAAGTTTTTATCCTCAAAATATATGTATATACATATATATATCTCTACATATATATATATACATATGTGTATATATATATATGTAGATATATATATATAGATATATACATATTCTTTTTTTGAGAGAGAGAGAGAGAGAGACAGCACGAGGCAAGGAAGGTCAGAGGGAGAAGAAGACTCCCCATGGAGCTGGACCCTGATGCGAGAATCGATCCTGCAACTCCAGGACCATGACCTACTCCGAAGGCAGTTGCTTAACCAAATGATCCACCCAGGCGCCCCCTCAAAATATATTTTTAAAGAGCCATATTGAATTAAGCTCTTTCTCTTCCCCTCCTCTTTGTACTGATAAAATAAAAAAAAAATATTCTTACTTTTATACAGATTCATTTAAAAAATTTTTATTAAATTAACATACAGTAAAGGGATTTTTTGTGTGGACATGATTTCATTTATCTAGAGAAAATACTTATGTGTAAGATTGCTGGGTCATATGACATATGTAGAAATTTATGAGAGACCAGTGAACTATTTCTCAAATAACCCACACCATTTTGCATTTCCAGAAGCAATTTATGAGAGTTCCAATCCTCTCCACTCGCCTCATCCTCATCAACATTTGATACTGTCATTATTTTTTATTTTACACTTATTACCAGTGTAAGATTTGCATTTTCACGATAATTTTGAGTGAATGTTCTAATGTTAAACATCTTTTCATAGGTTTATTTTCCATAAGTTCATCCTCTTTAGTGATGTTTGTTCAAGTCTTTGACCATTTTAAAATTGGGTTATTTGTCTTATGTTGTAGAGAGTTTTATTTGTTTTATTATGTTGTAGAGTTCTTAATTATAGTCTGTATATAACATATTGTAGATATATTTTTGGTCAGACATGTGCTTTGTAAATATATTCTCCTGCTCAGTTGTTTGTCTTTTAGTTTTCTTGATAGTTATTTACATGAAACAGAGTTTTTAATTTTGATGAATTTCATTTTATCATTTTTTTCTTTTACAGAATGTGTTTGCATGTCATATCCAAGAGCTAAAAAGCTCTTGGTAAAAACCTAGCTGTAGATCATATTTTCTCCCATGTCCCCTTCTAAAAGATTTATAATTCATTTTATTTTTAGATTTACCAAACAATTGGAACCACTTTTTGTAAATGGAGAGAGTGTTAGATTGAGGTTCATTTTTTTTGCATATGGTTGTTCAGTTTTCCAACACCATTTATTGGCAAAATTCTCCATTCTCCATTGAATTGCTTTTGCACCTTTGTCAGAAATCAACTGACCATATTTGTGAGTACTATTTCATTGCCCTTTCTGTTCCATAGATCTGTGTGTCTGTTCTTTACCAGTGTCTTGATTACTATAGCATTATTTTGAGTCATAAAATCAGAAAGTGACATTCTTCTCACCTCATTATTTTTTTTCCAAAAATGTGTTGTTATTCTATTTCTTGTGTACTTTCAAAGAAGCTTTAGAATTAGCTTCACAGATGAATTTCCTTGAGTTTCTGATGTACCTTTTATTAAACTTCTCGATTTCAGGTTTGTACAATAGATGAATTGACTACAGAAACAAATGTTTTAAAAACACATTACACAATTTAAATGAAGAGACAAGAAACTTAAATTCTTACTAATGAGAAGAAAGTTAAGTCATATTAATAAATCTAATAATAATATGTCAAAGTGATTTTTAAGAACTGCACTTAAGTATTAGAATTTATCCTCTGAGATACACTACAGGGTAGTTTCCAGAAACATGAAAGATTTGTTTAAAAAAAGGGAAATTATGAAATGTTTGTACATTAGAATAAAAAAATAAACTCTGTTAATACAAAACAGAATGAACATTCTAAAAATGTTTAAAGTAGTGTGATTCCACAGGGACCTTATATGTATGAGAAGAAAGGAGAGAGTAAGAAAGAGAGGCAATTCCAGAAAATTGACTGAAGGAAGAATACTAGCCATTGAATCTGCCAAATCAAACTGACATCTGATGTCCAAGAATAATTTTGGGAACATTGTTCCTATTACTCCATTGGAGCTTTGAGTAACTAGCAGAAGGATATGATGTTTCTCTTCATAGCCCCCTAGAGATTTTTAAATGGAACAAGAAGTGCTTTTTTTCAGATATTATTAAAGGAAGAAAAGTGTATTAGAGACAACAAAAAAGATGCTCTGTTAGGATGTTAAGAAGATGATGGAGTAGGAGGACCCTCAACTTAGTGTCCCACTTTTACAACTTGGTATCTAGACCCAAGTCAGTAAACCAGAAAGTGATCTGACAGAACAAACTCCACAACTACATATAGACAAGAAATTGTATCTGCAAGTTTAGAAGTCAGGAAGGCAGAGAGAGAGAGAGAGGCTCCTTGCAGGAAGGAGGGATATATGCATGTGAAGATGGCAGAGAAATGGGCCCTCACACAAGGGAGTTCACATGAGGAAGAACAATTCCATAGCTTTTCAAAAGATAGATTTTGAAAAACGAAGGGGCTAAATTCTATGAGTTTGTAAAATAAGTGGGACTTGGAGCCTGGAACTTTATTTTTTTTTAAAGATTTTATTTATTTATTTGACACAGAGAGATCACAAGTAGACAGAGAAGCAGGCAGAGAGAGAGAGAGGGAAGCAGGCTCGCTGCTGAGCAGAGAGCCCGATGCGGGACTCGATCCCAGGACCCTGAGATCATGACCTGAGCCGATGGCAGCAGCTTAACCCACTGAGCCATCCAGGTGCCCTGGAGCCTGGAAATTTAAAAGTCAGCTGACTAAGCCCTGAGAAAGCTAGGAGGGAGAGTGATAGCTGGGGATGCTGCCTTTAAAGATGCAGCAGTCTGGATGGGGAAGAAACATAAAAATGACAGTTTATACAATGCCAGCACAAATGGGAGACAGATATGTTCACATTGATTTCAGAGGCTGTTGGTGGACTTCCCCCAAATTGACAGGTACCATTTTCCTCCCCTCCCCCACCTCCAGCATAAACACAGGAGCCACCGACAGGAGATAGGGCTGCACAGACACCTGCTACCTAACCTGCTAGTAGTGCACCATGCCTATAAGTTCTCTAAGCCTGCTCGCTTTGGCCCTGGGCATAGGGCAATTTTGTTAAAGCTGTGCATGTGTCCTGCCCAGCTCTAAGGTACACAGTTGCTGTTGCATGCCGTACCCATCTACTGCACCCAGCCACATGCTCCTAGCTGCTGTCCTGTGCTGTGCCCAGCTGTTGTTGGACACCAAGCCACATCCCTAGCCACCATTGTGCCCTGGGCCCAGCCTTGCCCAGCCATCAATTAGTGACCTAGAAGGCAGAGAAATGGAAAGTAAACTAACTGAACAAAGAGAGAAAAAAGAATTATGCAAAATGAGAATAGACTTAGGGAATTCAGTGCCTGCATCAAAGGTAATAAAATTCATGTTATAGGAGTCCCAGAAGAAGAGAGAGAAAAGGGCGCAGAAAATTTATTTGGAGAAATAATAGTTGAAAACTTCCCTAATCTGGATAAATGCCATTAAAATCAATAATAGCAGACCCACACCATGATATACTGTAGTTAGACTGGCAAAATATAATGATAAAGAAAAAAATTTAAAAGTAGTTAGTAACTTACAAGGGAAAACCCACAAGGTTAGCAAGAGATTTTTCAACAGAAACTCTGCAAGCCAGAAGGGAGTGACATGATATATTCAATCTGCTGAATGGAAAAACTCTGTAGCCAAGAATATTCTGACCAGCAAGGCAATCATTCAGAATAGAAGAAGAGATAAAGAGTTTCCCAGACACACAAAAAACAAGGCAGTTCATGATCACTAAACAAGCCCTGCAAGAAATATTAAAGGGGACTCTTTGAGTGGAAAAGACAGGCCAAAAGCAACAGTATAGAGTTAGGAAACACAAAAACAGTAAAAATTAATATTTGTTTTTAAAAAATATTTTATTTACTTATTTACAGAGAGAGAAATCACAAGTAGGTAGAGCAGCAGACAGAGGTAGAGGGAGAAGCAGGTGCCCTGCTGAGCAGAGAGCCAGATGTGGAACTTGATCTTATGACCCTGGGTTCATGATCTGAGCTGAAGGCAGATATTTAACCAACTGAGCCACCCAGTCACCCCCAAAATTAATATTTCAGTAAAAATAAAATCAGTCAAGGAACTCATAAATAAAAGAGATATAAAATGTAATTACATATATTTTAAATGTGGGGTGAAAAGGACAAAAGAATAGGTTCAAACTTAAATGAACTTCAACTTAATATAGACTTCTTTATGCAGAAGAAGTTATGTACAGACCTAATGATAACCATGTATCAAAAAACCACTAATGAATATGGAAAGAATAGAGAAAAACTCCAATTATATCACTAAAGGAAATCAGCAAAATGTGAAAAAAACAAGAAAATATCAGAGAAAATCATTAGAAATAGCCACAAAATGAGTAATAAAATGGCAAGAAATACATACCTAACAATAATTACTTTGAAAATAAATGGACTAAATGTTCCAATTAAATATATAGGGTGACAGAATGGATTTTGAAAAAGCAAAACTCCTCTATATTCTGCCTACAAGAGACTCGTTTTAGACATAAAGTCACCTGCAGATTGAAAAAGAGACGATAGGGGCAGGACACCTGATTGCTCAGTCGATTGAGCATCCTACTCTTGATCTCAGCTTAGGTCTTGATCTCATGATCCTGAGTTTGGACCCCCCACCAACACAAAAAGAATGGTGAAACATCTATCATGCATATAAATTAAAAAAAAAAAAAAAAGCCAGAGTAGCAATACTTATATTGGACAAAATAGATTTTGAAACAAAGATTGTAACAAGAGGCAAAGAAGGACACTATATAATCATTAAGGGGACAATAAAACAAGAAGTTTTAACAATTGTAAATATTTATGCACTCAATATAGGACCACACAAATACACAAAACAATAATAAGCATAAAGGAACCTAATCAATAATACAATAATAGTAGGGGACTTTTAACACCCCACTTATATCAGTGGACAGATAATCTAACAAAGAATAAACAAAGGAACAGTGGCTTTGTGTGATACACTGGACCAGTTGGATGTAATGGTTATATTCAGAAAATTCCATCTTAAAACAGCAGAATACAGGGGCGCCTGGGTGGCTCAGTGGTTTAAGCCACTGCCTTCGGCTCAGGTCATGATCTCGGAGTCCTGTGATCGAGTCCCGCATCGGGCTTTCTGCTTGGCAGGGAGCCTGCTTCCTTCTCACTCTCTCTGCCTACCTCTCTGCCTACTTGTGATTTCTCTCTGTCAAATAAATAAATAAAATCTTTAAAAAAAAAAAAAAACCAGCAGAACACATATTCTTTTCAAGTGTACTTGGAACATTCTCCAAAATAGATCATATATTAGCCCGCAAATAAAACCTTACCAAATTCAGGAAAATTGAAACCATACCATGCATTTTTTTTTAACATGCTATGAAACTAGAAGTCAATCACAAGGAAAAAATACAGAAATACCACAAGTACAAGGAGGTTAAATAACATGTTACTAAACAATAAATGGGTCAACCAGGAAATAAAGGAAATTTAAAAAGAAATTTTAAAAGAGGGGTGGCTCAGTTGGTTAAGTGACTGCCTTTTGCTCAGGTCATGATCCCAGGACCCTGGGATCAAGTCCCGCATCAAGCTCCTGCTCAGCAGAGAGCCTGCTTCTACCTCTTCCATTCCCCCTATTTGTGCTCTCTCTCTGTCTCTGTCAAATAAATAAAATAAAATCTTTTATAATAAATAAATGAATAAATATTAAAAACATGGAACAAATGAAAATGAAATCACAAGAGTCCAAAACCTTTGGAATGTAACAAAGGCAATTCTAAGGGGGAAGTTTAGAGCAATACAGGCCTCCTCAAGAAGGAAGAAAAATCTCAAATAAAGAACCTAAACTTATACCTATAAGGAGCTAGAAAAAGAACAGCGAACAAATCTAAAACCAATTGAAGGAAGGAAATAATAAAGATTAGAGCAGAAATAAATGATGTGGAAACTAAAACAAGCCGACAAACAATAGAACAGATCAGTGAAACAAGGAGCTGGGTCTTTGAAAAATAATTCAGTAAAATTGATAAGCCTCTAGCTAGACTTATCAAGATAAGAAGAAAAGACTCAAATAAAATCACAAATGAGAGAGGAGAAGTAACTACCAGCACCACAGAAATAGAAAAAATTATAAGCAAATACTATGAAAAACTATATGCCAACAAACTGGGCAGCCTAGAAGAAATGGATAAATTCCTAGAAACATATAAACTACCAAAAATAGAAAAAAAGAAAGAGAGAAAGAAGGAAAGATATAAACTGCCAAAACTGAAACAGGAAGATATAGAAAATTTGAACAGACGGATAACCGCAATAAAACTGACTCTGTAACAAAAACTCCCAACAAACAGAAGTCTTGGATCAAATGGCTTCACAGGTGAATTCTACCAAACATTTAAAGAAGAATTACCATCTATTCTGTCACACTATCTCAAAAATAGAAAAGGAAGATAAACTTCCAAATCCATTCTAGGAAGCCAGCATTCCCCTGATAAGAAAACCAGATAAAGACACCAGTAAAGAAAGAACCACAGACCAGTATCCCTGATGGCATAGATGCAAAAATCCTCAACAAAATATTAGCAAATTGAAGCCAACAATACATTAAAATACTACTCACCATGATCAAGTGGGATTTATTCCTGGATCCTAAGATTGGTTCAACATTTGCAAATCAATCAACGTGATACATCATATCAGTAAAAGAAAGGATATAAACCATATGATCTTGCCATAGATGCAGAAAAGCATTTGCCAAAGTACATTTGTTCCTAATAAAAACCCTCAACAAATTAAGTTTAGAGGGCACATACCTTGAGATAATAAAGACTATATATATGAAAACCCTCTGGGTAACATCATCGTTATTGGTGAAAAATTGAGAGCTTTGCCACAAAGGTCAGGAACAAGACAAGGACATTGACTCTCACCACTTTCATTCAACATAGTACTGGAAGTCCTAGCCACAGGAATCAGACAACAACAACAGCAACAATAAAATAAATAAATAAAAGGCATTCAGGGGCACCTGGGTGGCTCAGTCATTAAGCATCTACCTTCAGCTTAGGTCATGATCCCTGGGTCCTGGGATTGAGCCTGGTATTGGGCTCCCTACTCCACAGGAAGCTTGCTTCTCCCTCTCCCACTCCCCTTGCTTGTGTTCCCTCTCTCTCTATGTCTCTCTCTGTTAAATAAATAAGTAAAATCTTTAAGATAAAATAAAAGCCATCCAAATTGGTATGGAAAAAGTAAAACATCCACTATTGGCAGATAACATGATACTATATATAGAAAACCTGAAAGACACCATCAAAAAAAAAATACTAGAACTGATAAACAACTAAGTGAAATTACAGGATACAAAATGAATTTAATGGAATCTGTTGCATTTCTATACACCAATACAGCAGAAAAAGTAGTTAAGAAAACAATTCTATTTACAATTGAATCAAAAACAATAAGATACCAGGACTAAACCTAAACAAAGTGGTGAAAGATCTGAAAACTATAAAACAGTGATGAAAGAACTTAAAGATGATAGAAGGAAATGAAAGGCACTCCATGTTCATGGATTGGAAGAACAAATATTGTTAAAATGTCTATACTATTGAAAGAAATCTACAGATATAAAGTGATCCATGTCAAAATACCAATAGCATTTTTCACAGAGCTAGAACATAACAATTCTAAAATTTGTATGCAACCACAAAAGACCCTGAATAACCAAAACAGTCTTGAAAATGAAAAGCAAAGTTGGAAGCATCACAATTCTGGACTTTAAGTTATAATGCAAAGCTGTAGTAAACAAAACAGTATGGTAATGGTGCAAAAATGGACTCATAGATCATTAGAACAGATTAGAAAATCCAGAAATAAACCCAGAATTATATGATTAGTTAACTTTTGACAAAGCTAGAAAGGGAAAAAGACAGTCTCTTCAATAAAGGGTGTTGGAAAAACTGGACAGCAGCATGCAAGAGAGTGAAATTGGACTTTCTTACACTAGACACAAAAATAAGTTCAAAATGCATTAAAGATCTAAATGTGAGACCTGGAACCATAAAAATCCTATAAGAGAACAGAGGCAATAACTTCTTTGATATTGGCCATAATAACTTCTTTCTGATATGTCTTTTGAGGCAAGGGAAACAAAAGCAAAATTAAACTATTGGGACATCAAAATAAAAAGCTTCTGCACAGTGGGGGAAACAATCAACAAAACTAAAAGGCAACTTAAAGAATGGGAGAAGATATTTGCAAATGACATATCCGATAAAGGGTTAGCATCCAAACAATATAACCCCCCCCCCGAAATGAATAATCTAATTAAAATGGGTGGAAGACATAAATAGACATTTCTCCAAAGAAGACATAGGGATGGCCAACAGATACATGAAAAGGTGCTCATCATAACTTATCATCAAGGAAATACAAATCAAAACTACAATGAGCTATTACCTCAAATAACTAAAACTAACAACACAAGAAACAACAGATGTTGACAAAGATGTGGGTTAAAAAAAGCATTCATACACTAATTCATGCACTAATATAGCCACTAATACTGGAAAACAGTTTCCTCAAAATATTAAAAATAGAACTACCAGTAATAGTAATCCAGTAATCACACTACTGGGTATTTACCCAAAGAATACAAGAGTACTACAGTGCCTGGGTGGCTCAGTTGGCTAATCCTCTGCTTTCTGCTCGGGTCATAAACTCAGGGTCCTGGGATCGTGACCCACATCTGGCTCCCTTCTTGGTGGGAAGCCTGCTGCTTTCCTTTCCCTCTGCCTGCTGGTCCCCCTGTTTGTGATCTCTCTCTTTCTTGAAAGAGAAAGATTTATTTGACAATAAATAAATAAAATCTTTTTTAGAAAAAAAAAGAATACAAGAGCACTAATTCAAAGGGAGACATGCAACCCTATGGTTTTACATTATTTACCATAGCCAAGATAAGAAAACAGGCCATGTTTCCATCCACAGATGAATGGATAAAGAAGTAGTGTATATATAGATATATATAATGGAATAATAGCCATAAAAAATGAAGTCTTGCCATTTGCAGTGACGTGGATGGAGCTAGAGAGTATAAATCAATAATAAAAAGAAATAAATCAGTCAATGAAAGACAAATACCATATGATTTCAGTCGTGTTGAATTTAAGAAACAAGCAAAGGGGAAAAAATAAGGGAAAGACAAATTAGGAAACAGATTCCTAATTACAGAGAATAAACTGATGGTTTTTAGAGGAGAAGTAGATGAGGGGATGGGTTAAATAGATTATTAGGATTAAGAAGTACATTTGTTGGGGCGCCTGGGTGGCTCAGTGGGTTAAGCCTCTGCCTTCGGCTCAGGTCATGGTCTCAGGGTCCTGGGATCGAGCCCCGCATCAGGCTCTCTGCTCAGGGGGGAGCCTGCTTCCCCCTTTCTCTCTGCCGGCCTCTCTGTCAAATAAATAAAGTAAAATCTTAAAAAAAAAGTGCATTTGTCATGATGAGCACGGGGTGATGTAGCTAAATGTTGAATCACTTTTTTGTATACCTGAAACTAATATAACACTATGTTAACTAATTTGAATTAAAATAAAAACTTAAAAGTAAAAAGGGACAACAAAGAATAAAAATGCCCAAATTACTTCATATTTTCCATAATGTCATTCTGCTTGGCCCATGTTGTGGTTTACTAGGTTAGCACATCTACAGCAGAATATTTTATTTTAGTTTTAAAGATTTTATTTATTTGACAGAGAGAGGGAGAAAAAGGGAGAGAGAACACAAGCCAGGGGAGTGGGAGAGGGAGAAGCAGGCTCCCTACAAACAGGGAGCCCTATGCGGGGCTTGATCCCAGGACCCTGGGATAGGACCCAAGCCAAAGGCAGATGTTTAACTGACTGAGCCACCAGATGCCCCTAGAACAGAATATTTTAAAGAAAGATGCAAACGAATATTCTCTGGTGAACCAAAAGTAACAAAAAGAAAGTAAGCTACTAATTTCTTTAATTTTTCAAGTACAATAAACCCTTTTTGTTTTCTGTCCTAATATAGCACATTTTCACACAAAATATGAAAATCAGCATAGGTATAATTTTTTTTTTGTTTTTTTTTCTTTTTTTTTATTTGTTTATTTTCAGCATAACAGTGTTCATTGTTTTTGCACCACACCCAGTGCTCCATGCAGTACATCCCCTCCCTATTACTCACCACCTGGTTCCTCAACTTCCCACCCCCTGCCCCTTCAAAACCCTCTGGTTGTTTTTCAAAGTCCATAGTCTCTCATGGTTCATCTCCCCTTCCAGTTTCCCTCAACTCCCTCTCCTCTCCATCTCCCCATGTCCTCCGTGTTCGTTGTTATGCTCCACAAATAAGTCAACCCACGGAATGGGAGAAGATATTTGCAAATGACAGTACAGACAAAAGGTTGATATCCAGGATCTATAAAGAACTCCTCAAACTCAACACACACAAAACAGATAATCATATCAAAAAATGGGCAGAAGATATGAACAGACACTTCTCCAATGAAGACATACAAATGGCTATCAGACACATGAAAAATGTTCATCATCACTAGCCGTCAGGGAGATTCAAATTAAAACTACATTGAGATAGCACCTGACACCAGTTAGAATGGCCAAAATTAGCAAGACAGGAAACAACGTGTGTTGAAGAGGATGTGGAGAAAGGGGAACCCTCTTACACTGTTGGTGGGAATGCAAGTTGGTGCAGCCACTTTGGAGAACAGTGTGGAGATTCCTCAAGAAATTAATAATAGAGCTTCCCTATGACCCTGCAATTGCACTGCTGGGTATTTACCCCAAAGATACAGATGTAGTGAAAAGAAGAGCCATCTGTACCCCAATGTTTATTGCAGCAATGGCCACGGTCGCCAAACTGTGAAAAGAACCAAGATGCCCTTCAACGGATGAATGGATAAGGAAGATGTGGTCCATATACACAATGGAGTATTATGCCTCCATCAGAAAGGATGAATACCCAACTTTTGTAGCAACATGGACGGAACTGGAAGAGATTATGCTGAGCAAAATAGGTATAATTTTTTGATTGGTAATTTTTTCCATATCATGTAGGAAACACACTGTCCCCCCCTCCGAGTACCATTGTACATGTACAGAAATGTTCAGACAACATTAAACTTCATCCTTGTTTTTCTAACCCTTTTTTATTTTGTAAAGATTAATTTTAAAGGGAGAACACATACGTTATATTGTTAGATGCCTGCATGTTTATCGATAGTGCACTTTTTTTGATGAAACACATAGCAAGTATCAACACAGCAAACTCTGTTTTTTTGTTTTGTTTTGTTTTTAAAGATTTTATTTTATTTATTTGACAGAGAGAGAGATCACAAGTAGGCAGAGAGGTAGGCAGAGAGAGAGGAGGAAGCAGGCTCCCCGCAGAGCAGAGAGCCCAACGAGGGGCTCGATCCCAGGACCCTGAGACCATGACCTGAGCCAAAGGCAGCAACTTAATCCACTGAGCCACCCAGGTGCCCCAACACAGCAAACTCTGAATTGTTACCTGGCACCCTTCCACCAAAAAGGATTTCTGCCTCCTTTTCAAGACTGATTCATCTCTAGTTCACAAACAATCTGGCATTGAAATATTTAAGGCACCTACTCCTTTGACGTCACTGGAAAGGCAAAGAATGAGATCACACCATATAAAAGGAAATTGTGGCATCTTCTCAGCAAATAAAAAGTTCAGTCTCAATTTCATGCTGAAGTATGAATTATAGTCCCTGAAGAGAAAGCCAGTTTGTTTTGTTATAGTAGGATTTGTAACTGTGGAGGTGGAAAAGTTTTCCACTCTGTGAAACATACTGTGAAATATTTACTGTGAAGAAGCTGGAATAATACCAACCAGTAGCTATAAAAATAAAGGGGGGAGGCTTATTTTGAGAAGTTTAATACTTTTTTATAAGAACTGTTCCATTATTCTCAATATAGACAAAGGTTGAGTCAAGTTTGTGATGCAGTAAATGAAAAGTTAACAGTTCAGCTCATCACTTCAAGCGAATCCATATAGATTCTCTTCATTCGTTTCTCTCCCTGTTCTCCATTGCCCTGCACTTCTTCATTTTGATTAGCTCATTCTCTTAACTGGTGAAGCAAGTATTTGTCCTTCAAGTCCAATAAGTTCTAACTGTCATTAATCACAAGTTTCTTTGGTAAGTGTTTAGAAATTCTAATCAGAGAAGAAGAACACTAAAGAGAAAATGCATGGCACTTTCCAGTAAAAAATCCAATAAGAGGTCAAGAAGGATAATAGCTGAGTTTTTCAGTCTAGATAATATAAAATCAACAAACTATATGTTTCATAATTGCATTTTCAAATATAGTTATACATTTCAAAAATCAGTTATATACCCTGTTGTATATAGTGAACAGTGTAAATCAATTAATTCTATATTGTATTCTGTTCCCTTTTGTGTAAATCATACAGTTTTAATGATAGTAAAAGTTGTTTGAGGAGCATGAAATGGGCAATAGTTTTGGAGATCAAATATCAGATTCCAAGAAATAAAATGCCACACACAAATTAGTAATACATTGTTTCCCGAATCTCCACATGCAGATTATTATTTGCTAACTGGGATTCTATTAGTGCCTAAGTATTAGAAGCTGGAAATTAACCTTGAAGGGAATCACAGTATAATTAGAAACATGGATGCTTTGAGTTAAGGAGATTCCTTTAGCTGGAGCCTCTGCCTGACATATGAATCCCTTCAATAACAGCCATGAGGATGATGTTGAAGAGATAGAACAGGCATTGGAATATCTAAATATTTTAAAATAATTTCTGAAGGCATATCTCTATCATCTTAAGACAACCCATGTCAACTGCTTTTTTTTTTAATTTCATTTCAACCATCATTAACTGAGCTCTATTAAATATCAGGTAATTATCAGATTATGTTGATACAAAGAAGATGAAACTCTTTTTTTTAAAATCTTAATTATGTGAAGAAAGGAGTAAAAAGAGAAAGGAATATAAAGTGATACTTTATTTTAATAATCAAAATAACAATGCGTTGTGTTAGGATATTGTAATATCCTAATAAAGGAGAAATGTAAGAATTACTGAGATAGGTGACATGTAAATTGAGTTTAAAAGACAAGGGTTTGATTACTGGAAGAAGAAAAGGTGGCTTTAGGGAAGAGTTTGGGGAAATGGTATAATCAAGGATTAACATAATCTGTTCAGTGCGTTTTTGGTAATTGTTGGTTAAGTTCTAGGCACACAGGAGGAAACGAAACTAGAGAAGCATGTGGGGCAAGGCTGTGTAGATTTTTCTATATATGTATAAAAATTTAGATTTTTAGATAAATGGGACACTTTGGAGGATTTTAGGGAAATGAGTGGCATCACCTATATGCCTTAGATAAATCAATCTATTGGTAGTGTGGGGGATGGGTTTGAGGGGCCTGGAATATAAAATGGTTGGTATATTTTATTATTTTAGGCCAAAGAGGATAAAGGGCTAGTTAAAAAGCACAAAAGTGGTAGAGATAATTTAAAGAGAAACTTAGTATAAGGGCCAAAGAGGATAAAGTAGACCCAGAAATAAAAGTGGTTTTCTAGAGTCAGTAAATAATTGGAACGTAAATTTGTCCAACAGAATATAGATTAGGGGTATAATAGGAGTAAGGCTGAGGACTACCAAAATAACAATAATAGTAAAACCCAGAGTTTCTGGCTAGGTGTCTGGATTGTTGGTAGAACTACAAATTAACGTATGGAATTTAGGAGAAAAACCAGATTTGGAAGGAATATGAGTTCCATCTTAGACATCTGGACTTTAAAATTCCCCTGAGATACAAAGCTAGGTATATATATGTGTTTAGTGTTAGGAGAGATCATGGTTAATCATGTTACTTTTGATATCATAAGAGCACAGATAGTAGTTAAAAAGCACAAAAGTGGTAGAGATAATTTAAAGAGAAACTTAGTATAAGAAAATTCATTTGGTGGAGAGGAAATAATTGAGTGTACCAGAATTTATGAGATGAAAGAGAGAAAAAGAACATTATATAGAAGAAAATTACGGAGTATAGTATTATAAAATGAGCGGAGTGGAAAGTTTTATGCAATAGGAAGTGATCTGACAATATTTAAAATAGCAGAGAAATCAACTAACAAAGTAAGACTGAAAATACCTGTTGTATTTAGGAGTCAGTAATGTCCGAATTAGGAATAGTTTAAGTGGAGGCACAAGTGAGATTGCAGTGGATTGAGGAGGAATGGCATGAAGAAGAGGAATTGTAAAGGCAAAACGCATTATCAGATCTTTAACATAGAAAGGATATGTGATGTTTTATCACTGATCCAAAGGAAATGTAATCCATTTGTAAATTACTTCGTTTTTCTGCTACCTGATATCCAAAACTTTATAATTAGAGTACTATTATTTGGTACAAGAGTTTTTCCATAAAGCCAAACCCTCTTCCACCAAGAGTGAGAAATACAATGAGTTGTATATGTTGTAGTGCCATAATATGTATTTTATTTTAACCTCTTATGAAAGGTGATTTTAATATTTCTTATAGAAGGAATTGAAAGGATTTTACAGATTCTTGACTTTGTGTTTTTGAAGCACTTTCAATGATCTTTTTAAATTTTATCACTTTTTAAAATCTTAGGCTATGGGATCAAACCTCCTTTTGCTGTGTTTTTATTAAATTATGTACCTACAATCCAAGAACTATAGCTGGATATTTCAGACATCTCTGTTGATTAACAGAAAGACAATGTGCTTGATTTCTTGTAAATTTCTTGTTATTTTCACTTAAACTGGCATATTCCTGATAGCCAGAATTAAGTCCAGAGGCACAGGCTTCCTTTTTACCCTCTCTGGCTGTTAGAATATAAAATTTACAGCTCACCAAGTCTACAATTTGCCAGGTTCTGTATGTATGATACCTCTACCTGCGGAGGGTCTCATCAACCCAACTTTATTTTTCTTCTCTCATAATTCTTTTCCTAAACTTTACCCAACATAATCCCATCCAAACCTTAAATTTAATCTTACCATTATTCAGTCTCCTAGAGCTGGAGTGGTCTGTTATTATTGTTACATGATATTGTTTCTATTTACCTAAACTTATTTTTTCAATTATTTAGAAGAGGCTTTTTAATATATAAACTAAAATGTAATGAATATTATCAACCTTTCACTCTATGTCTTATCATTTATGTACTTATTCTTTGATCTGGTAAACAAAACAAAACTCTTCCTACATTCTATAGCTTAATGTTTATTGCCAAACTTTTTTAAAATTTAGAGGGGAAGGGATTTATTATAAAGGAGAATGAGGGAACTTTTGGGGAAATGGAAATGTTCCATTGTGTTGGCATCGTGCATTTGTAAAACCCATTAACTATACCTCAAAAAGGGATGAATTTTAGTGTATGCAAGATTATACCTCCATAGGTCTGAATTCTAAAAATGTGTCTTAAATTCAGATAATTAATTTGGATATTGAAAAATGTGTAAGATATTGAGAAAGAAATTACCCTAAAATTACCATAAAATTGCAATGGAAGTGTCATAGATGTGGCTCATGAATCAATAGAAAAGAACAATTGGTTAGATAGATATAGAACTATCTAATGCATAAATATATAATGATGCATAGGAATTTAGTTCAAAAAGAAAAACATGCCAAGTCAGTTTGCCTTTGTTAGAATCCTAGATTCACAATTTCCCTATTGGGATATGAATCAATAGAAAGATTCAAACTATCCTTCAGTTTCATCATCAGTTAAATAATAATAATGCTTACTTTATAGGGGTCCTATAAAGGTTGGACGAGGCAGGGGACAAAAAGCAGAGGTTCTTAATCATCAGGTCCATAGATAGATTTTAGGGCCTGGAATTTGGTGGAAAAATTACATTTTCATTTTGTTCAAGCTGTAACTAAAATGTACTGTTCCCTCTGATAATGAGTCTAGGCAATACATTACAATAGTATTAAAAGGAGCTGTGGCATTATTATTAGGTATCACAGATTTTTTAAAAATTTAAAGATTTATTTACTTAGGAGAGAGAGAGGATGTGCACATGCACCAGCAGTGAGATGTGGGAGAGGCAGAGGGAGAGAGAAGAAGAGAAGCAGACTCCCCACTGAGTGTAGAACTTGGTATGTCACAGGGATCAGTCTCAGGACCCTGAGATCATGACCTGTGCTGCAATCAAGAGTTGGATACCTAACTGAGACACTTGGGCACCTCAATATTACAAATATTTTTATACTTCATTACAACTTTTGCAAATATCTCAAAATCTTGCTTATATCCATGATTAGACAAAAGTGTGGGGTGTTTATTAGACCCACCATCAAGTCACATATTACTGAATGTGTTGAATTGAGTGTCAGGCGACTCTGTATCTATTAGTAATCCATGCACCAAATGATGAAGTCAGATGACCCAGTTACCTATATTGTTTTACATTTCTCTGACGATAATTGTTTGTTGATTAACACAGAAAGGAGCTGAGTCACTTGCATTGTTGTTTCAAGTTTTCAAAACTGACAAACTGGGCAATTCAAATAAAAATTTTTAACTCTTGTAAGAGGTAAATATAGGCAGTCATATAAGCCATAATATCAACTTGTACCCTTATTTCTGTATTTGTGATCCCTCTTCATTGCAGCGCTTGCTGACTTGATTTTTTCCTTTTAAACTTGGTTTAGTATTCTGTATTCATTTATCACCGTTACTTTGTTTTATACTGAATTTCCAAGTTTTTGTAGGGGAAGGGGTTGCAATATTAACTTAATTTGCCATATTGCTGGATTTAGAAGAGCTATCCTCTTTTTATAACAGATACAAATTCTTTACTGAATCTTGGTTTTTGCAGATTTTTGTCCAGTTACACATTTTTTAAACATACAATTTTATGAGTTCCCTATCTTCCTTTAGGTCTGTTTCTTTTGAAATATGTTTTCCTTTCCATTGTCCTCCTCTGGTCATGAAGTACTAAATGTTATGTGTTATCTACCCTCTTGTTCAGAAAAAGATAAATTCGAAGGTGGTATTAACTTGGAATTAAGGTATATTTCATTATTTTTGTATATCTTCTATAGAAAACTGAAGTTTATTCTTAATTTTATAAATCTCATGATATTGTAAAGAAAGTATTTGCCTAGAAGGCTTTTAATGAATCTGATTCTTTATATCACAAACCTAGACTCTGGAATATTCATGTGTCTGGTAAACTTAACAGGTACCCACTTATCCCTACCAAATGTTCCCTGACATAGATCCTGACAAAGCAAGATTTCAGTTCTCTGAGCTACCTTGAATATTATGCCTTGTGGAAACAGACTGTTCTTGTGAGGATGTTCTGAGTCATCCTTAATCCATGGATCATGAGAAGATATTTTTTCTTGTTCTTTTAAGCATTTTTTTCCTGAAAAATTATGCTTTCTTGTTTCTGCCCTCCTCTGCTGTTTTCATCTAAAAATTTCCAATCTGTGAATTATATCCTGAGAATATCGTAAATATGTAAATAGGTTTATAGACTATCTCAGCATTCTCGATTGTCAGGAATAAAATACCACTGACAGATTTAGCACCCCACACAGGCAAAAGCATCCTTTAGTACCAAGGAAGAATTTTACCATCTGGCACCCTGCTAGGCTGTAGAATGCAAAAGGTCCTCCAAAGTACTTATTGTAATTCATACACCATGAGAAGCTGACTGATGTTTTATTCCTTTTTTAATAAGACATCTACTCATAACTCTGTCTTTCTTCAGACCTGGATCTCCTAACTTAGGGTATAAACTTCTTAACAAGTACCATCACATATCTCAGTTCCAAAAAGAAAATAGAATAGATGTCTTGAACCAATTAAGGGGACATTGTGAGTAGAACAGAAAGAAATGTATAAGATGGATGGAGATTGTACCAGAATGTTAACAGCCACAAGAAGACAAAAGGTAAAGAACAAAAAGGTCACTGAACAAATATTTTAATAAATGCTTTATTTAAAATTCCATCGGTTACACATTATTACCTTTACCATGCTGGAGAAACTCAGGAGGGATGACGTGAACAGTATTATTTATAATACAACAAACCTCAACACCTCCAGAGCACACATCAGCCACCACTTTCCCTTGTATTGCCTTATTTTATGACTTTAAAACATTGCTTTTCTTTAACAGCAGGAAACTACGTAGAGAATCAAACTTCAGTGAGTATAACAAAGAGGGCCTGCTATCAGTTCAGTATGATGAACTTCTTAATCAGAATATTAACAGTTACTCAATGACTTTATGCCCAGGAATAAGGGTTTTATTAAGGGTTCTATTAAGGGTTTTATACATTTTACTCATTTCACCCTCACAGCTCAACTCTGAGGTAGATACCATGAATTTCTCTGTTTTAGAGAAGGGAAAAAAAAGGTATAAAGTTGAAATAATTAGACCAATATTTTTCATGTGGTGATGTACATTCAGGTACGTGTGATCTGGTTAGATTATTCAGTCTTTCCCTCTCTTCATCTAAAAATTAGGATACATAGAGCATGAAAATAAAATTGTTTTGAAATCTGAAGAGCATTGTCTTTATTCTAATCCAACCAAGTTCCAGAACACTGTTTCCCATTTTAGTTGTTCACTGCCCTGCGTGTATTAGGTGAAGCCACAGAGAAGCATAACTGGAAACCTCCTCATGCCTTTTTGTCCTATGTGACTCAGCACAATGTACCCAAGACCCTTCAAAAACAGATGCTTTTATTACTTATCCCTGGAAGATCCAATTGCTTACTGCAATTCTGGAGATGTGGGCAGGCATAGATATAGGGAAATACCTTCCCATTTTTAAAGTCGAAGTTTTATATGTAACTTCTGAGGATCAAATACAGGCCTATAGGTTTTTTCTTTAACTTAATTTTATTTTTTTTAGTGTTCTAAGATTCATTGTTTATTCGCCACACCCAATGCTCCATGCAATATGTGCCCTCCTTAATACCTACCACCAGGCTCAACCAACCCCCCACCCCCAATCCAAAACCCTCAGTTTGTTTCTCAGAGTCCACAGTTTCTCATGGTTTGTCTCCCCCTCTGATTTCCCCCAATTCACTTTCCTTTCCTTCTCCTAATGTCCTCCATGTTATTCCTTATGCTCCACAAGTAAGTGAAACCATATGATAATTGACTCTCAATGGTTGACTTATTTCACTCAGCATAATCACTTCCAGTCCCATCCATGTTGATACAAAAGTAGGGTATTCATCCTTTCTGATGGAGGCACAATTCTCCATTGCATATATGGACCATATCTTCTTTATCCATTCATCTGTTGAAGAGCATCTTGGCTCTTTCCACAGTTTGGCAACTGTGGCCATTGTTGCTATGAACATTGGGTACAGACGGCCCTTCTTTTCACTACAGCTGTATCTTTGGAGTAAATACCCAGTAGTGCAATTGCAGGGTCATAGGGTACCTCTATTTTTAATTTCTTGAGGAATCTCCACACTGTTCTCCAAAGTGGCTGCACCAACTTGCATTCCCACCAACAGTGTAAGAGGGTTCCCTTTTCTCCACAACCTCTCCAACACACGTTGTTTCCTGTCTTGCTAATTTTGGCCATTCTCACTGGTGTAAGGTGGTATCTCCATGTGCTTTTGATTTGAATCTCCCTGATGGCTAATGATGAAGAACATTTTTTCATGTGTCTGTTAGCCATTTGTATGTCTTTTTTTGAGAAGTGTCTGTTCATTACATTTGCCCATTTTATGATGTGATTATCTGTTTTTTGAGTGTTGAGTTTGAGGTGTTCTTTTTTTAAAATTTATTTATTATTTATTATTTATTAATTTATTTGACAGAGAGAGATCACAAGTAGCCAGAGAGGCAGGCAGAGAGAGAAGAGGAAGCAGACTCTCCGCAGAGCAGAAAGCCTGATGCAGGGCTTGTCCTCAGGACCCCGAGATCATGACCTGAGCTGAAGGCAGAGGCTTAACCCACGGAGCCACCCAAGAGCCCCCGAGATGTTCTTTATAGATCTTGGGTATTGGCCCTTTGTCTATAGTGGCATTTGCAAATAACTTCTCCCATTCCATGGATTGCCTCTTTGTTTTGTTGACTGTTTCCTTTGCTGTGCAGAAGCTTTTTATCTTGAGGAAGTCCCAAAAGCTCATTTTCACTTCTGTTTCCTTTGCCTTTAAAGACATGTCTTGAAAGAAGTTGTTGTGGTGGATGTCAAAGAGGTTACTGCCTGTGTTTTCCTCTAGGATTTTCATAGGTTCCTGCCTCACATTGAGGTCTTTTATCCATTTTGAGTTTATCTGCCCAGAGCAATCTATACTTTCAGTGCCATTCTGATCAAAATTCCACTAGCATTTTTCAAAGTACTGGAACAAACAATCCTAAGATTTGTATGGAACCAGAAAAGACCCTGAATTGCTAAGGAGATGTTGAAAAAGAAAAACAAAAGTGGGGGCATAACGTTGCCTGATTTCAAGCTTTACTACAAAGCTGTGATCACTAAGACAGCATGGTACTGGGACAAAAACAGACACATAGACCAGTGAAACAGAGTAGAGAGTCCAGATATGGACCCGCAACTCTATGGTCAAATAATCTTCAGCAAAGCACAAAAAAGTATCAGTGGAAAAAGGAGACTCTCTTCAATAAATGGTGCTTGGAAAATTGGACAGCTATGTATAGAAGAATGAATCTCGACCATTCTCTTACACCATACACAAAGGTAAAGAAGCCTATAGATATTAACCATAATTTATGTTTTCAAAGTCTTTAACACTGGGGAATTCAAATAATGCAGAAAACATGATGTTCCTAATCAGAAATTTGTGTTCATATCAATTTGGCCTCCTCTGAGGATCCCAGCCAGATCTCTGTGTCATTTGGCTTCCATGGGTGTTAGGTGTGAGTTAATGCCTTCACAGTTTTATTCTGTCAGACAGCTTTTTCCACTGTTGTGCTGTGTTTATGTTTTGGGGAGAATATAGAACCAACAGCTAAGACATAAGACTTAACACATGAAACTTAATGACTGCAGGGAAAAGTGTGAAAAGTATCTGGAACCCTAAATTTTGACTTTAAGCTGTTTCTTGATAATTTTAAAAGTCTGTTGATCTGGAGATAAGAGGAAGGTAAACAATACTGACTTTCGCTGCACAGAAAGTCCTGATAGCCCTCCCTTTTCACTAATATATACAGAGTCTGACCACTTCTTACCTTTATACCTTTAATACTCTTTTTTTTTATTTTTTTTTAAGGATTTTATTTATTTATTTGACAGAGAGAAATTACAAGTAGGCAGAGAGTCAGGCAGAGAGAGAGGAGGAAGCAGGCTCCCTGCCGAGCAGAGAGCCCGATGCGGGACTCGATCCCAGGACCCTGAGATCATGACCTGAGCCGAAGGCAGAGGCTTAACCCACTGAGCCACCCAGGCTCTTACTACCTCTGACTTGGAATACTGATCCGAAGCAAACAACCAGATTGTACTTGGTGAAGTATAAATTTCACCGTGTCATTCCTCTCCTCAAAACTGTGATGGTATCTCAAGTCATTCAGAAAAAATGCCAGTCTTTTCAAAAAAAGGCATTACTCATCTGATTTCACCATCAACTCTTCTTCCCCGCAGTCTTTGCTCCACCTACTTCACCCTCTTGATTGTTTCTCAAATGTTTCAGTTTGCTCAACATCACCGATTTTTACTTTTCTTATCCCTCTGCCAGAAACACTTTTCTCTCATACAACTGCAATAGAATGGACTCTTACTCAATTTAGAACAGGGACATCTCTGGGTGCCTTGGCGGCTCAGTTAGTTAAGGGTCCAACTCTCGGTTTCAGGTCAATCATGATTTCAAGCATAGTGTGAGTAAGCTACAGGCTCAGTAGGGAATCTCCTTGAAGATTCTTTCCCCCGCCCCTTCCTCTACTCCTCCCCCAAATAAATAAACAAACAAATAAATCTTAGAACAGGGACATCTCTCCTTAACTTGCCATACCTATATACTTTGAATATATGTGTTTATATAAATACACATTTATATTCTCCAAAAAACTTTAAGTAGCTTGAGTTCGTAGTGTTAAAATTGGAGTAGAGACATTATACACCTACATTAAATATCAAAGCACAATTTATTGTCCTCTTTATAAACAGTAAATTGGGTGGGAAGAAATTTATATGTATAATTTTTTTCCATATTAAGTATACTACTAATTATGTTCAAACATGTATGAAAATATTTTGTGAGAAGTAGTAGTCATTATTTTTACATTGTGGGATTTATAGGACTCATTTTCTTTACATCTTCCTGAGTTTTAAAGGCTTATGTTATAATCCACATAGTTTGTTTATTTTTGCATATTAACACTTTATCCATTTTTTTGAAAATAACAGATTTCCACATTTTTTTTCAGAACAAAAAAGTAAAATTATATTTCTGCAAATGATCTTACCATATCTGTAGAAAACCCTAAACTGAATTAGAATAGACTAATGGAGTAAAATTGAAGGATGCAAAATCAAAATCCAAAATTTAATCACATTTCTTTTTTTTTTTTAATTTCTTTTCAGCGTAACAGTATTCATTGGTTTTGCACCACACCAGTGCTCCATGCAATACTTGCCCTTCCTAATACCCACCACCTGGTTCCCCCAACCTCCCACCCCCCCCGCCCCTTCAAAACCCTCAGGTTGCTTTTCAGAGTCCACAGTCTCTCATGGTTCACCTGCCCCTCTAATTTCCTTCAACTCCCTTCTCCTCTCCATCTCCCCATGTCCTCCATGTTATTTGTTATGCTCCACAAATAAGTGAAACCGTATGATAATTGACTCTCTCTGCTTGACTTATTTCACTCAGCATAATCTCTTCCAGTCCCGTCCATGTTGCTACAAAAGTTGGGTATTCATCCTTTCTGATGGAGGCATAATACTCCATCGTGTATATGGACCACATCTTCCTTATCCATTCATCTGTTGAAGGGCATCTTGGTTCTTTCCACAGTTTAGTGACCGCGGCCATTGCTGCTATAAACATTGGGGTACAGATGGCCCTTCTTTTCACTACATCTGTATCTTTGGGGTATATACCCAGTAGTGCAATTGCAGGATCATAGGGAAGCTCTATTTTTAATTTCTTGAGGAATCTCCACACTGTTCTCCAAAGTGGCTGCACCAACTTGCATTCCCACCAACAGTGTAAGAGGGTTCCCCTTTCTCCACATACTCTCCAACACATGTTGTTTCTTGTCTTGCTAATTTTGGCCATTCTAACTGGTGTCAGGTGGTATCTCAATGTGGCTTTGATTTGAATCTCCCTAATGGCTAGTGATGATGAACCTTTTTTCATGTGTCTGATAGCCTTTGTATGTCTTCATTGGAGAAGTGTCTGTTCATATCTTCTGCCCATTTTTTCCAATTTTAGTATATGTGCTGCCGAAGCGAGCACCCATTTTTTGATATGATTATCTGTTTTGTGTGTGTTGAGTTTGAGGAGTTCTTTGTAGATCCTGGATATCAACCTTTTGTCTGTACTGTCATTTACAAATATCTTCTCCCATTCCGTGTGTTGTCTCTTTGTTTTGTTGACTATTCCTTTGCTGTGCAGAAGCTTTTGATCTTGATGAATTTCCAAAAGTTCATTTTTTTTCCATTTTATTTATTTTTTCAGCGTAACAGTATTCATTGTTTTTGCACAACACCCAGTGCTCCATGGAAAACGTGCCCTCCCCATTACCCACCACCTGTTCCCCAACCTCCCACCCCTGACCCTTCAAAACCCTCAGGTTGCTGTTCAGAGTCCATAGTCTCTTATGGTTCGCCTCCCCTTCCAAATTTCTTTTTTTAATAAACATATAATGTATTTTTATCCCCAGGGGTACAGGTCTGTGAATCGCCAGGTTTACACACTTCACAGCACTCACGATAGCACTTACCCACCCCAATGTCCATAGCCCCCTCCCCCTCTCCCAATCCCACCTCCCCCCAGCAACCCCCAGTTTGTTTTGTGAGATTAAGAGTCCAAAAGTTCATTTTTGCTTTTGTTTCCTTTGCCTTTGGAGACATATCTTGAAAGAAGTTGCTGGCGGATATCGAAGAGATTACTGCCTATGTTCTCCTCTAGGATTCTGATGGATTCCTGTCTCACATTGAGGTTTTTTATCCATTTCGAGTTTAGAATTTCAGACCAATATCACTGATTAATACGGATGCTAAGATTCTCAACAAGATCCTAGCAAACAGGATCCAACAGCACATTAAAAAGATTATCCACTATGACCAGGTGGGATTCATCCCTGGGTTACAGGGATGGTTCAACATTCGCAAATCAATCAATATGATAGAACAAATCAATAAGAGAAGAGAGAAGAACCACATGGTCCTCTCAATTGATGCGGAAAAAGCAAAATCCAGCATCCATTCCTGATTAAAACACTTCAAAGTATAGGGATAGAGGGAACATTCCTGAACTTCATAAAATCTATCTATGAAAGACCCACAGCAAATATCATCCTCAATGGGAAAAAGCTTGCAGCCTTCTGTTGAGATCAGGAACACGACAAGGATGCCCACTCTCACCACTCTTGTTCAACATAGTATTAGAAGTTCTAGCAACAGCAATCAGACAACAAGGAGAAATAAAATGTATCCAAATTGGCAGTGAAGAAGTCAAACTCTCTCTCTTCGCAGATGACATGATTCTTTATATGGAAAACCCAAAAGATTCCACCCCCAACTACTAGAACTCATACAGCAATTCAGTAACATGGCAGGATACAAAGTGAAAGTACAGAAATCAGTGACTTTCTTATAGAATAACAATGAAAATACAGAAAGGGAAATTAGAGAATCGATTCCATTTACTATAGCACCAAGATACCTGGGAATAAACCTAACCAAAGAGGTAAAGGATCTGTACTTGAGGAACTACAGAACACTCATGAAAGAAATTGAAGAAGACACAAAAAGACGGAAGACCATGCCATGCTCATGGATTGGAAGAATAAACATTGTTAAAATGTCTATACTGCCTAGAGCAATCTATACTTTTAATGCCATTCCGATCAAAATTCCACTGGTGTTTTTCAAAGAGCTGGAGCAAATAATCCTAAAATTTGTATGGAATCAGAAGAGACCCCGAATTGCTAAGGAAATGTTGAAAAACAAAAATAAAACTGGCGGCATCAATGTTACCTGATTTCAAGCTTTACTACAAAGCTGTGATCACCACGACAGCGTGGTACTGGCATAAAAACAGACACATAGACCAGTGGAACAGAGTAGAGAGCCCAGATATGAACCCTCAATTCTATGGTCAAATAATCTTTGGCAAAGCAGGAAAAAATATACAGTGGAAAAAAGACAGTCTCTTCAATAAATGGTGCTGGGAAAATTGGACAGCTATATGTAGAAGAATGAAACTTGACCATTCTCTTACTTTATCCATTTTTTATTTTAATAAATGAAATGGTCACTTTTTAGAAAGTCAAATTATACTAATTAAAATAAATAACACTTCTCTATTATTCTCTGCCCCACCCTTAAGTTCCCCAGGGATTCTGAGTTTACTTCTTTAGCCTTGTCTTTGGTTGTTTATCTCCACTGTACAAAATCATATGCATATGATGCTATTTCTTGATGCATCCATTTTAATCATTATTTATTGATTTCCTCTTATGAAAGATCAGGATTTCACTTTTGTATCACCCTTTCGAATTCCCACCCATCATTAAAGGAATTTTGTTAAATTCCTTTAATATTTTGAATTCAGTCAAATTTTCCAGTTAAATTAATTGTGAGTCTTTATATGATATGACAATATAAATATTATCCACTGCTAAGCAAAGTTGTATAAAATGTATATTTTATCACTCACATCGTTTATTTTCCCTGATTAATATGTGTCATTTCCCATTGACTTAGTTTTCTTTATTTTATTCATTATCAATATGTCAACAGTATTATTTCCCAAAACTTCTAATCCACTAGAGATTTTATCATTTCCATTCCTGCAGGCCTCTTTCATCCTGTTGTGCCTGCTTAGGCCATTTGCTTTCTGGAACTCCTTGTCTTTGTGGACTTTCTGTCTTTTAGAGATTTCCTTTTCTTCCCCTCTTCTGTTAAACTTTATTCCCTGTTTCTTGGTTTGTTTCTTTGTTTATCTGGAAGACATCTTCTAGTAGTTCATGAAAAAGAAAAATAGGCTATTTTTTGAATCTTTACATGTCTAAACAAGAATTTATTTTACCCCCTCCCCAGTTAATTGATAAATGAGTTGAATGCAGAATTCTAAATTCAAAGGCATGTACTTGCATAATTGTGATGGTTTAAGTCCATGGTTTTATGGCTGTTGCTATAGAGAATTTCTGTGACATGTGATTCTTATCCCTTTGTATGGAGGCGTTTTTACTCTCAGATGGTATTAAAACTTTTTTTTATGCTCGACATGATGAAAATTCAAGATGGTATTCTTTGATATAGAATTTGTTTTATTTTACTGTACAAGACTCTCACTCAGCTCTTTATATGTAGAGGTGCATGCCTATAATTTATAGGAATTATTGTTATTTATTTGACAATTTCCTTCCACCTGCTTTTATTATTCTTTTTTAAATTTAATTTCTATTACTAATATAAATGAAATCTTAAAAAGCCTTTAATTTTTCTTTTTAAATCCATTCTCTTTGATTTTAATATCTATCTTTTTGTTCTGATTTCTGGTAAGGTAAAAAATTACCTTTTATTCCTTTCTTTTTAAAATCTGAGTGTTATATTTTTAATTTTTAATATACTGCATGCTATCTGGTTATACTTAATTTTAGTATTATTTTATGAATGTAATATTTTTTCTTTTCTTTTCCTGTGGCCCAACAAGATTCTGCACAAACTGGCATCAGCGTATCATGTAGATTATTCCTTCATACTTCAAATCTGGTCTTAAAGGGCACCTCCTCAGTTCCCTTTATAACAATTCAAATTTGAATTTTATAATCACTTTATATCTTTTTTGATGTGTTTATTACCTCTCTATCTTTTCTAGAATGTTTTTGATGGTAAAACTCTCTTTTTTTAGTCCTGAATATCCTTGGCTATGTATGTTTGCCACATGACCAAGTATTAGTGTGGATGAGAAGAAAATTAATATGATGCAGAGTAGGAGAGTATGTATTAGGGGCATATAAAATGAATTTTTTTTTTATTAAAGACATTATTTATTTGAGAGAGAGAGAGCATGAGCAAGGTGGAGGGACAGAGGGAGAAGCAGACTCCTCACTGAGCAGGGAGCCTGATGTGGGACTCAATCCTTGGACCCTGGGACCATGACCTGAGCTGAAGGCAGATGTTTAACTGGCACCTCATGAATGTTATATTAGTAGAAATTAGATACATTATATTTAGTGGATGTAGGAAAACTTGCTGGTCAGTAAGCTATTATAAAAATCAGAAATTGTAAAAAAAATAAAAAAGCCAGGGTGATTAGATTCTTACGACTCAAGAACAATGTGAAACAAGAACACTCCTGGTGTTTGATCAAGTGAGGCTGAGGGCTCAGTTGAGGCAAAACTAGAGTGACATCTGCAGGTCCAACTCAGAGTTGGTCTGGGTTATAAGACCCCACCCTTATGACTATGATATTAGGATGAAATGGTTCCTTCAAATGAAGTATTAATCATAGTAAAGTGTAGAGTGCCAAGAGATCATACTTGCTTCACCTTGGAATAACCTTTTGGGAAGAAATTATGAGAGGTTTTACAGAACATAAGGGAATGTCCTTGGTTATAAATAAAATATATTGCTCTGAGCTTGTATTCCAGGGTGCTTCCCAGTTCCTTGGACTTGCCTTGACTTCAGTAGGTGCTTTTATAATTAGTATAAGGAAATGACAATACTTCACCTCTTCTTGATCCCAACATTTTCTTTTTTCATGGAAAAAACCCCTTGGCTCAAGGACAGTACAACTCATTTGACTCATTCTTCTGATAGATTTGTGAAATACCTTGGTGTAAAAGCAGTTGTAGCAGCTTGCTGTTTTTGTAGCTCCCTGCTGCCTCAATGGGTAGTAAACCCTGTGTAAGGAAGTAAAACAAGTAGAAGAGAGCTATTATCTGAAAGATAAGTTGAATGAATTCAGACAAGTATCGGCATTATGCATTTGTCCAGTAAGAAGCTGTGTGACCTTGTGAAGGTCATTTCAGTTCTGGTTGCTTTAGCTCCCTGAGAAGTGTACATTTATGATGGGATATATGGCGTTTTTGCAGAGCAAGTATCGTGAGGACAATAAAGTAGAATGGATTGTTACCTAGACAAAAGACCTGAAGGAGTCCCAAAATTGAACTGAAGGATTGGCAGAAGGAGGTGTCAGTGTCATTCTGTTTTGGTTATCACCAGGACCTAAAACATCGTAAGAGGTTCAAGGACCATTGCTGATAATGAAATTTCATTGTTAAATCTGTAGTAATGCTGATACCATTTTGATGTGGATGTAGCCTAGGTTCAAGGATATTCCAGTCTGGAAAATTTTATTACAAAGAGAATTCAAAGTGATGTGCGGGACTGAGAAATTATATGAAGGGAAGAAATAAAGTTTCAGTGACAAACTTCTGACAGGCATGAAGAACTATAAGGAAGTTATAAGTAGAAAATCAATCGAGGGATAGGTCTAACTCCTTAAATAGAATGAAAGCAGCAAATAAATAATTACTTAGACACTTTGAAAAAGAAAAATTATCACTTCTAGGGACCTTTTTAGGTTAAGGTTGTTTCAAATGGAACTATTTACTTAGGAAGTGATATAAGTTCCACCTTCTCATGGGGTCACTGACATACACATCTGGAAAAAGTATTTATCCTGGCACAATGTTATTTTATTATTACTCATTCATACATTTTATTAGCTATTTATCTCTTGGGGGAGTTTTTTTTTTAATATGTAATGCTTCTTCATGTTTATTATGCAGCATACCAGAGACTGTTGGGTTTCTAAAGGGACTATAGTATCTTACACTCTAATGGTTTGGAAGTTTGTATTCATATCAAGGAATTCTTCCTGTTCCTCTGCAAACTCATCCTTTGTTTTATTATTATTCATTGGAATAGGGAAACAACTGTAAACATAAGTCATGAGTTCTTTCTTTTCTTCTTGCCAACCATTATTAACTCACTCTTTAGAAAAATGACTTAATAAAATGGTATCTTCTGGCCTCTCTCTAATGGCCCATCTAGTTCCTAAAACTCAAAAACTATCTGAGCTTTTTCAAAGCCTCTTCAAATTGGAGGCCAGTATTAGGTGCAATATACCTTAGAAAACCAGGTGAAATTTTACCTATTTAGATATGATGCTTTTCTCACTTTTAAGTACACAGTGTTTCATTTGTTCTTGGTTGTTTTTAAGGTGATCTTCTTATTTACCTTTTACCCCACCTCTCAAAAAATTAATAAGTTATTTTAAAAAAAGAAAAGAAATTATCAGCCTAGGCATTTAAGTGATTTTGAAATTATCTTTATTGATCCTATTTTAAGACTAAAATGTGAAAGACTGAAACTGCCCAAGACATATCTTAAAACCTCTTCTTTTAAAAACTATGAGATTCTGTTTGATGGACTCTGCATTTCCAGTTTCAAGAAAAACCTATTTTCCAATTCAGTTACAACTTCTTTTTTTTTTTTTTAAAGGTGTGATACTCTCTGGGAGAAAGATGCCAAAATTCACAGATTTAAAAACATTTGGAAGAAGACAGTATGAGATCACCGTCTAGTTTGCAACAATTTTGGCATTATCACAAAGCAGTCCACAACCTGACCTTTCAGCTTTTGATGCTACTTGTTTCCTTGTTTGATTGTTCCTTTTCCTAGCATATCTTTTTTAGCAAAAGTCAGTACATTTTCCTGGTCCTAGGAGCTTATCTCAATGATTTGCCATTCTACCAAACTTTAGAATGATTTGCTCATGTGTTTAAAACTTTTAATTCCTACCTTTAAATTCTGCAGTGTTTATTCTTGTTTTATTTTTATTTTTTCCCATTTTATTTATTTTTTTCAGCATAACAGTATTCATTGTTTTTGCACAACACCCAGTGCTCCATGCAAAACGTGCCCTCCCTATTACCCACCACCTGTTCCCCCAACCTCCCACCCCTGACCCTTCAAAGCCCTCAGGTTGTTTTTCAGAGTCCATAGTCTCTTATGATTCACCTCCCCTCCCCAATGTCCATAGCCCGCTCCCCCTCTCCCAATCTCACCTCCCCCCAGCAACCTCCAGTTTGTTTTGTGAGATTAAGAGTCATTTATGGTTTGTCTCCCTCCCAATCCCATCTTGTTTCATTTATTCTTCTCCTATCCCCCTACCCCCCCCATGTTGCTTCTCCATGTCCTCATATCAGGGAGATCATATGATAGTTGTCTTTCTCCGATTGACTTATTTCACTAAGCATGATACGCTCTAGTTCCATCCACGTCGTCGCAAATGGCAAGATTTCATTTCTTTTGATGGCTGCATAGTATTCCATTGTGTAAATAAAACACATCTTCTTTATCCATTCATCTGTTGATGGACATCTAGGATCTTTCCATAGTTTGGCTATTGTAGACATTGCTGCTATAAACATTCGGGTGCACGTGCCCCTTCGGATCACTACGTCTGTATCTTTAGGGTAAATACCCAGTAGTGCAATTGCTGGGTCATAGGGTAGTTCTATTTTCAACATTTTGAGGAACCTCCATGCTGTTTTCCAGAGTGGTTGCACCAGCTTGCATTCCCACCAATAGTGGAGGAGGGTTCCCCTTTCTCTACATCCTCGCCAGCATCTGTCATTTCCTGACTTGTTAATTTTAGCCATTCTGACTGGTGTGAGGTGATATCTCATTGTGGTTTTGATTTGTATTTCCCTGATGCCGAGTGACGTGGAGCACTTTTTCATGTGTCTGTTGGCCATCTGGATGTCTTCTTTGCAGAAATGTCTGTTCATGTCCTCTGCCCATTTCTTGATTGGATTGTTTGTTCTTTGGGTGTTGAGTTTGCTAAGTTCCTTATAGATTTTGGATACTAGCCCTTTATCTGATATGTCGTTGGCAAATATCTTCTCCCATTCTGTCAGTTGTCTTTTGGTTTTGTTGACTGTTTCCTTTGCTGTGCAAAAGCTTTTGATCTTGATGAAATCCCAATAGTTCATTTTTGCCCTTGCTTCCCTTGCCTTTGCCGTTGTTCCTAGGAAGATGTTGCTACGGCTGAGGTTGAAGAGGTTGCTGCCTGCATTCTCCTCAAGGATTTTGATGGATTCCTTTCTCACATTGAGGTCCTTCATCCGTTTTGAGTCTATTTTCGTGTGTGGTGTAAGGAAGGGGTCCAATTTCATTTTTCTTCATGTGGCTGTCCAATTTTCCCAGCACCATTTATTGAAGAGGCTGTCTTTTTTCCATGGGACATTCTTTCCTGCTTTGTCGAAGATTAGTTGACCATAGAGTTGAGGGTTGATTTCTGGGCTCTCTATTCTGTTCCACTGATCTATGTGTCTGTTTTTGTGCCAGTACCATGCTGTCTTGATGATGACGGTTTTGTAATAGAGCTTGAAGTCCGGAATTGTGATGCCACCCACTTTGGCTTTCTTTTTCAATATTCCTTTGGCTATTCGAGGTCTTTTCTGGTTCCATATAAATTTGAGGATTATTTGTTCCATTTCTTTGAAAAAAATGGATGGTATTTTGATAGGGATTGCATTAAATGTGTAGATTGCTTTAGGTAGCATAGACATTTTCACAATATTTGTTCTTCCAATCCAGGAGCATGGAACATTTTTCCATTTCTTTGTGTCTTCCTCAATTTCTTTCATGAGTACTTTATAATTTTCTGTGTATAGATTCTTAGCCTCTTTGGTGAGGTTTATTCCTAGGTATCTTATAGTTTTGTGTGCAATTGTAAATGGGATTGACTCCTTAATTTCTCTTTCTTCTGTCTTGTTGTTGGTGTACAGAAATGCAACTGATTTCTGTGCATTGATTTTATATCCTGACACTTTACTGAATTCCTGTACAAGTTCTAGCAGTTTTGGAGTGGAGTCTTTTGGGTTTTCCACATATAGTATCATATCATCTGCGAAGAGTGAAAGTTTGTCTTCTTCTTTACCAATTTGGATGCCTTTAATTTCTTTTTGTTGTCTGATTGCTGAGGCTAGGACTTCTAGTACTATGTTGAATAGCAGTGGTGATAATGGACATCCCTGCTGTGTTCCTGACCTTAGCGGAAAAGCTTTCAGTTTTTCTCCATTGAGAATGACATTTGCGGTGGGTTTTTCATAGATGGCTTTGATAATATTGAGGTATGTGCCCTCTATCCCTACACTTTGAAGAGTTTTGATCAGGAAGGGATGCTGTACTTTGTCAAATGCTTTTCAGCATCTATTGAGAGTATCATATGGTTCTTGTTCTTTTTTTTATTAATGTGTTCTATCACATTGATTGATTTGCGGATGTTGAACCAACCCTGCAGCCCTGGAATAAATCCCACTTGATCGTGGTGAATAATCCTTTTAATGTACTGTTGAATCCTATTGGCTAGTATTTTGGTGAGAATTTTTGCGTCTGTGTTCATCACGGATATTGGTCTGTAGTTCTCTTTTTTGGTGGGATCCTTGTCTGTTTTTGGGATCAAGGTGATGCTGGCCTCATAAAATGAGTTTGGAAGTTTTCCTTCCATTTCTATTTTTTGGAATAGTTTCAGGAGAATAGGAATTAGTTCTTCTTTAAATGTTTGGTAGAATTCCCCTGGGAAGCCGTCTGGCCCTGGGCTTTTGTTTGTTTGGAGATTTTTGATGACTGTATCAATCTCCTTACTGGTTATGGGCCTGTTAAGGTTTTCTATTTCTTCCTGGTTCAGTTGTGGTAGTTTACATGTCTCCAGGAATGCATCCATTTCTTCCAGATTGTCAAATTTGTTGGCGTAGAGTTGCTCATAGTATGTTCTTATAATTGTCTGTATTTCTTTGGTGTTAGTTGTGATCTCTCCTCTTTCATTCATGATTTTATTTATTTGGGTCCTTTCTCTTTTCTTTATGATGAGTCTGGCCAGGGGTTTATCAATCTTATTGATTCTTTCAAAGAACCAACTCCTAGTTTCATTGATTTTTTCTATTGTTTTTTTTGGTTTCTATTTCATTGATTTCTGCTCTGATCTTTATGATTTCTCTTCTCCTGCTGGGTTTAGGCTTTCTTTCTTGTTCTTTCTCCAGCTCCTTTAGGTGTAGGGTTAGGTTGTGTACTTGAGACCTTTCTTGTTTCTTGAGAAAGGCTTGTACCGCTATATATTTTCCTCTCAGGACTGCCTTTGCTGTGTCCCACAGATTTTGAACTGTTGTGTTTTCATTATCATTTGTTTCCATGAATTTTTTCAGTTCTTCTTTAATTTCCTGGTTGACCCATTCATTCTTTAGAAGGATGCTGTTTAGTCTCCATGTATTTGGGTTCTTTGCAGCTTTCCTCTTGTGATTGAGTTCTAGCTTCAGAGCATTGTGGTCTGAAAATATGCAGGGAATGATCCCAATCTTTTGATACCGGTTGAGACCTGATTTGTGACCCAGGATGTGATCTATTCTGGAGAAGGTTCCATGTGCACTAGAGAAGAATGTGTATTCTGTTGCTTTGGGATGAAATGTTCTGAATAGATCTGTGATGTCCATCTGGTCCAGTGTGTCATTTAAGGCCTTTAATTCCTTGTTGATCTTTTGCTTGGATGATCTGTCCATTTCAGTGAGGGGAGTGTTCAAGTCCCCTACTATTATTGTATTATTATGGATGTGTTTCTTTGATTTTGTTATTAATTGGTTGATATAGTTGGCTGCTCCCTCATTAGGGGCATAGATATTTAAAATTGTTAGATCTTCTTGTTGGACAGACCCTTTGAGTAGGATATAGTGTCCTTCCTCATCTCTTATTACAGTCTTTGGCTTAAAATCTAATTGATCTGATATAAGGATTGCCACCCCAGCTTTCTTCTGATGCCCATTAGCATGGTAAATTGTTTTCCACCCCCTCACTTTAAATCTGGAGGTGTCTTCGCGTCTAAAATGAGTTTCTTGTAGGCAACATACTGATGGGTTTTGTTTTTTTATCCATTCTGATACCCTGTGTCTTTTGATTGGGGCATTTAGCCCATTAACATTCAGGGTAACTATTGAGAGATATGAATTTAGTGCCATTATTAGCCTGTAAGGTGACTGTTACTGTATATTGTCTCTGTACCTTTCTGATCTACTACTTTTAGGCTCTCTCTTTGCTTAGAGAACCCCTTTCAATATTTCCTGGAGAGCTGGTTTGGTGTTTGCAAATTCTTTCAGTTTTTGTTTGTCCTGGAAGCTTTTTATCTCTCCTTCTATTTTCAATGATAGCCTAGCTGGATATAGTATTCTTGGCTGCATGTTTTTCTCGTTTAGTGCTCTGAATATATCATGCCAGCTCTTCCTGGCCTGCCAGGTCTCTGTGGATAAGTCTGCTGCCAATCTAATATTTTTACCATTGTATGTTACAGACTTCTTTTCTCGGGCTGCTTTCAGGATTTTCTCTTTTCCGCTAAGACTTGTCAATTTTACTATTAGGTGACGGGGTGTGGACCTATTCTTGTTGACTTTGACGGGGGTTCTCTGCATCTCCTGGATTTTGATGCTTGTTCCCTTTGCCATATTAGGGAAATTCTCTCCAGTGATTCTCTCCAATAGACCTTCTGCTCCCCTCTCTGTTTCTTCTTCTTCTGGAATCCCAATTATTCTAATGTTGTTTCGTCTTATGGTGTCACTTATCTCTCGAATTCTCCCCTCATGGTCCAGTAGATGTTTGTCCCTCTTTTTTTTCGGCTTCTTTATTCTCTGTCATTTGGTCTTCTATATCACTAATTCTTTCTTCTGCCTCATTGATCCTAGCAGTGAGAGCCTCCATTTTTGATTGCACCTCATTAATAGCTTTTTTGATTTCAACTTGGTTAGATTTTAGTTCTTTAATTTCTCCAGAAAGGGCTTTTATATCTCCAGAGAGGGTTTCTCTAATATCTTCCATGCCTTTTTGGAGCCCAGCTAGAATGTTCAGAATCGTCATTCTGAACTCTTGATCTGAAATATTACCAATGTCTGTGTTGATTAGGTCCCTAGCCTTCGGTACTGTCTCTTGTTCTTTTGTTTGTGGTAGTTTTTTCTGCCTTGTCATTTTGTCCAGATAAGAGGATATGAAGGAGCAAATAAACTACTAAAAGGGTGGCAAAGACCCCAGAAAAATGCGCTGTAACCAAATGAGAAGAGACCCCAAATTGTGGGGGGGGAGAAAGGGGATAAAAAGCGGTTCAGAAAAAAAAAAAGAAAAAATTTATAAAATAAAACAAATAAAGAAAAAATATAAAAAAGAAAGAAAAAAATGTATATATTTAGATAAACTAGTCAAAAAACGTTAAAAAAGAAAAGGGTAAAAGTTTTAAAAAATTTAGCAGAGGAAGAAAAAAGAAAAAAAATTGAAAAAAGAAAAAAGAAAAAAAAATTGAAGTAGCCGCAAGACTAAAGAATCATGGGGAGAAAGCCATGAGTTCTGTGCTTTGCTTTCTCCTCCTCTGGAATTGCGCTGCTTTCTTAGGAATGTACCTACTTTCCTTGATAGATGAACTTCGTCCTGGCTGGATATTTTATTGATCTTCTGGGGGAGGAGCCTGTTGCAGTGACTCTCAAGTGTTTTGCCCGAGGCGCGATTGTACCACCCTTACCAGCGGCCGGACTAAGTAATCGGCTCGGGTTCGTTTTTGGGAGCTTCTCTTCCGTGAACGCTTTCCGTAGAGTTCCGGAGGACGGGAATGAAAATGGCGGCCTCCTAGTCTCCGGCCCAGAGGAGCCGAGAGCCTGGGGCCCCACTCCTCAGTTCGCCCCCAGAGGGCAGCACCCAATCACACCCGTGTCCCCAACCTCTAGCCGCTCTCCGAGCTCACCCAGCCCGCGACCAGTTCAAGGTAACCCCAAGCTGAGAGTTCAGTCCTCGGCTCTGTCTCTACAGCCAGCTTCTCCGTTCTAATACCTGCGAGCTCTGCGAAACTCCGACATCCCCGATCCTTCTGGGACCCTGTGGGGCCTGGGGCCACGCTGGCCCCGCGTGGGCTTCACCCTGGTTTAGCCTCTGGAGCAATGTCCCTCAGTGGAACAGACTTTTAAAAGTTCTGATTTTGTGCTCTGTTGCTCCGCCACTTGCCGGGAGCCGGCCCCTCCCCCCGCGGTCTATCTTCCCGTCGTTTTAGATTCACTTCTCCGCCAGTCCTACCTTTCAGAAAGTGGTTGATTTTCTGTTTCTAGAGTTGCTGTTCTTCTTCTCTTCAATCTCCCGTAGGATTTGTAGGTGTTTGCAATGTTTAGATAAGCTATCGAGCGGATCTCCTGCTACCTGATGTAGTCTCAGCCTGCTACTTCACCATCTTGACTCTATTCTTTTTTTTTATTTTTAATTTTTTTCAGTTTGCCAAGATTCATTGTTTATGCACGGCACCCAGTGCTCCATGCAGTCCGTGTCCTTCTTCTTTTTTTTTTTATTTGTTTATTTACAGCATAACAGTGTTCATTGTTTTGGCATCACATCCAGTGCTCCATGCAGTACGTGCCCTCCCTATTACCCACCACCTGGTTCCTCAACCTCCC
Organism: Meles meles; assembly: GCF_922984935.1. Classification (NCBI taxonomy): domain Eukaryota; kingdom Metazoa; phylum Chordata; class Mammalia; order Carnivora; family Mustelidae; genus Meles; species Meles meles. The sequence continues at coordinate 81,057,523 of NC_060071.1, forward strand.
ACCCCCCCCGCCCCTTCAAAACCCTCTGGTTGTTTTTCAGAGTCCATACTCTCATGGTTCCTCTCCCCTTCCAGTTTCCCTCAACTCCCTCTCCTCTCCATCTCCCCATGTCCTCCATGTTATTTGTTATGCTCCACAAATAAGTGAGACCATATGATACTTGACTCTCTCTGCTTGACTTATTTCACTCCGCATAATCTCTTCCAGTCCCGTCCATGTTGCTACAAAAGTTGGGTATTCATCCTTTCTGATGGAGGCATAATACTCCATTGTGTATATAGACCACATCTTCCTTATCCATTCATCCGTTGAAGGGCATCTTGGTTCTTTCCACCGTTTGGCGACCGTAGCCATTGCTGCAATAAACATTGGGGTACAGATGGCCCTTCTTTTCACTACATCTGTATCTTTGGGGTAAATACCGAGCAGTGCAATTGCAGGGTCATAGGGAAGCTCTATTCTTAATTTCTTGAGGAATCTCCACACTGTTCTCCAAAGTGGCTGCACTAACTTGCATTCCCACCAACAGTGTAAGAGGGTTCCCCTTTCTCCACATCCTCTCCAACACATGTTGTTTCTTGTCTTGCTAATTTTGGCCATTCTAACTGGTGTCAGGTGGTATCTCAATGTGGTTTTAATTTGAATCTCCCTGATGGCTAGTTATGATGAACATTTTTTCATATGTCTGATAACCATTTGTATGTCTTCGTTGGAGAAGTGTCTGTTCATATCTTCTGCCCATTTTTTGATATGATTATCTGTTTTGTGTGTGTTGAGTTTGAGAAGTTCTTTATAGATCCTGGATATCAACCTTTTGTCTGTACTGTCATTTGCAAATATCTTCTCCCATTCCGTGGGTTGCCTTTTTGTTTTGTTGGCTGTTTCCTTTGCTGTGCAGAAGCTTTTGATCTTGATGAAGTCCCAAAAGTTCATTTTTGCTTTTGTTTCCTTGGACTTTGGAGACATATCTTGAAAGAAGTTGCTGTGGCTGATATCGAAGAGGTTACTGCCTATGTTCTCCTCTAGGATTCTAATATATTCCTGTCTCACGTTGAGGTCTTTTATCCATTTCGAGTTTATCTTTGTGTACGGTGTAAGAGAATGGTCGAGTTTCATTCTTCTACATATCACTGTCCAGTTTTCCCAGCACCATTTATTGAAGAGACTGTCTTTTTTCCATTGAATATTTTTTCCTGTTTTGTCGAAGATTATTTCACCATAGAGTTGAGGGTCCATATCTGGGCTCTCCACTCTGTTCCACTGCTCTATGTGTCTGTTTTTATGCCAGTACCACACTGTCGTGGTGATCACAGCTTTGTAGTAAAGCTTGAAATTGGGTAATGTGATGCCACCAGTTTTGTTTTTGTTTTTCAACATTTCCTTAGCAATTCGGGGTCTCTTCTGATTCCATACAAATTTTAGGATTATTTGCTCCAGCTCTTTGAAAAATACCGGTGGAATTTTGATCGGAATGGCATTAAAAGTATAGATTGCTCTAGGCAGTATAGACATTTTAACAATGTTTATTCTTCCAATCCATGAGCATGGAACAGTCTTCCATCTTTTTGTGTCTTCAATTTCTTTCTTGAGTGTTCTGTAGTTCCTCGAGTACAGGTCCTTTACCTATTTGGTTAGGTTTATTCCCAGGTATCTTATGGTTCTTGGTGCTATAGTCAATGGAATCGATTCTCTAATTTCCCTTTCTGTATTTTCATTGTTAGTGCATAAGAAAGCCACTGATTTCTGTACATTGACTTTGTATCCTGCCATGTTACTGAATTGCTGTATGAGTTCTAGTAGTTTGGGGGTGGAGTCTTTGGGGTTTTCCATATAAAGAATCATGTCATCTGCGAAGAGAGTTTGATTCTTCCTTGCCAATTTAGATACCTTTTATTTCTCTTTGTTGTCTGATTGCCGTTGCTAGAACTTCTAATACTATGTTGAACAAGAGTGGTGAGAGTGGGCATCCTTGTCATGTTCCTGATCTCAACAGAAGGCTGCAAGCTTTTTCCCATTGAAGACTTCAAAGGCAACACGATGTCAATAAAAACCTATCTCTCAATAATCACTCTCAATGTGAATGGCCTAAATGCACCCATAAAACGACACAGGGTTGCAGATTGGATAAAACGACAGGACCCATCCATATGTTGTCTACAAGAGACCCATTTTGTACCTAAGGATACACCCAGACTGAAAGTGAAGGGATGGAGAAGCATCTTTCATGCCAGTGGGCCTCAAAAGAAGGCCGGGGTAGCGATTCTCATATCAGATAAATTAGATTTTAAACTAAAGACTGTAGTCAGAGATACAGAAGGACACTACATAATTCTTAAAGGGACTATCCGCCAAGATGATCTAACAATTGTGAATATCTATGCCCCCAATATGGGAGCACCCAATTACATAAGAAAACTATTAATCAAGATAAAGAGTCATATTGATATGAATACAATAATAGTAGGAGATCTTAATACGCCTCTCTCAGAAATAGACAGATCATCGAAGCAGAAAATTAATAAAGAAATAAGAGCATTGAATGAAACATTGGACCAGATGGACCTCATAGACATATACTGAACATTCCACCCTAAAACAACAGAATACTCATTCCTCTCAAGTGCACATGGAACCTTCTCCAGAATAGACCACATACTGGGTCACAAAACAGGACTCAACCGATACCAAAAGACTGACATTATTCCCTGCATATTCTCCAATCACAATGCTTTGAAACTGGAACTCAATCACAAGGAAAAGTTCAGAAGGAACTCAAACACCTGGAAGCTAAAGACCACCTTGCTTAAGAATGCTTGGATCAGCCAGGAGATCAAAGGTGAACTTAAACAATTCATGGAAACCAATGAGAATGAAGACACTTCGGTCCAAAACCTATGGGATACAGCAAAGGCAGTTCTAAGGGGGAAATACATAGCCATCCAAGCCTCCCTCAAAAAAATTGAAAAATCCAGAATACACCAGCTCTCTCTACACCTTAAAGAACTGGAGAATCAACAACAAATCCAACCAACTCCACATGCAAGAAGGGAAATAATACAGATTAGAGCAGAGATCAATGAGGTAGAAACGAGAGATACAGTAGAACGTATCAATGAAACTCGAAGCTCGTTTTTTGAAAGAATCAATAAGATCGATAAACCATTGGCCACACTAATCCAAAAGAAAAGAGAGAAAGCCCAAATTAATAAAATTATGAATGAAAAGGGAGAGATCACAACTAACACCAAGGAAATAGAAACAATCATCAGAAATTATTACCAACAGTTATATGCCAATAAGCTAAGCAATCTAGATGAAATGGATGCATTCCTGGAAAACTACAAACTCCCAAAATTGAACCAGGAAGAAATTGACAACCTGAATAGACTGATATCTAGTAACGAGATTGAAGCAGTGATCAAAAACCTCCCAAAAAACAAGAGCCCAGGACCTGACGGATTCCCTGAGGAATTCTACCAAACTTTCAAAGAAGAAATAACACCAATTCTCCTGAAGCTGTTCCAAAAAATTGAAGCAGAAGGAAACTTCCAGACTCTTTTTATGAAGCCAGCATTACCCTGATCCCCAAACCAGGCAAAGACCCTATCAAAAAGGAGAATTTCAGACCAATATCACTGATGAATATGGATGCAAACATTCTCAACAAGATCCTAGCAAACAGGATCCAGCAGCACATTAAAAAGATTATCCACCATGACCAGGTGGGATTCATCCCTGGGTTGCAAGGTTGGTTCAACATTCGCAAATCAATCAATGTGATAGAACAAATCAATAAGAGAAGAGAGAAGAACCACATGGTCCTCTCAATTGATGCAGAAAAAGCATTTGACAAAATCCAGCATCCGTTCCTGATGAAAACGCTTCAAAGTATAGGGTTAGAGGGAACATTCCTGAACTGCCCTGTTTATTCTTTATTGTTTCAAGTTAGCCATTTGTATAGCATTATTGAAAAAAACCTCAGGTGGTGATAAGAGATCAGGATTGAAATTTCAGATCTGAAATATATCAGCTATTTGAACTTGGGCAAGTTTCTTAACCTTTCTGATTTTCAGTTTCCTCATCTGTAAAATGGAAAAAATCAATAACTATATAGTTATAGGTAGCAAGTGAAAGAATGTGTAGAAAGGACTAAGGATACTGCTGGCAATATTAAGGCTATAAGTGCTATTGTCCTCCTTTCTTCACTGGGTTCCTTTCCTCAACTAAAAACATGCAATAGAATATGGCTATTTGGCCTGATTTTTTGTTGTCAGTATGTTACATAATCTACAACATTTAAAATTCTGTAGAATAAGTTCACTTATAAAGGAAGACTTCTACTTTCAATTGGTCTGCTCATTTGGGGGCATCTTTTTTGAAGTTCCTTCAGAAATCTTGATGTTTACCCAGCAGTAGCATCAACTAGTAGAAGAAAGCAGTTATAAGGGAAATGAATACTGGGAGTCTATTATAATATCACGATAAAATTAATGAAAATATATGAATATATATACATACACTATAAAGTAGAGAACACAACTCCAGTGAAAAAGGACACAGTGGCAAGTACTTGACACATCATCATTTAATTTGAAAACACAGGGCGCCTGGGTGGCTCAGTGGGTTAAGCCGCTGCCTTCAGCTCAGGTCATGATCTCAGGGTCCTGGGTTCGAGTCCCGCATCGGGCTCTCTGCTCAGCGGAGAGCCTGCTTCCCTTCCTCTTTCTCTGCCTGCCTCTCTGCCTACTTGTGATCTCTCTCTGTCAAATAAATAAATAAAACCTTTAATTTGAAAACACAGTTTTTATACCTCTTTACTTCAGCAAATGTAAGTCCATTTCACTCTGGATTGTCAAGAGGCTGCTAATAAACAGGAAAGACTCCTATGGAGTAGGGGCATGTGTATGTGCATAGCAGATTGAAGGAAATAATGATGACAGAAACAGCTCCTGCCACCTATGTACTGCCACAGAGACATCTTAATAGAGGTGAAAGAAATACTTTCTTTTTTAAAGCCATTTTAGGAAATGGTTATAGACCTCCAGGGCAGAGCAGGGAGGCAGATCAGGAAATATTTATGCAGAGGAGAGATGCCTATAAAAACTGTAGAACATTGATTATAAGGGATTGCAGAATTACGCTGACACTGACTCAAATTGGAGCAGGACAGTGGCCACCAACGGTGTGTGTATTTTTAAAACAACACAGGCCAGTGGCTGATAAAGCAACTGTTGGAATAGAAAATGGTCTTTGTCTTGAGAGTCTGATCATATAACCATGCGAACTTCACTTTTAAATAGTAATGAGAGTTTTAAGGAGCTTTACGAGTCATAACCTGATTTCTCTGCTTAAGCTACTCTCTGGTAGTCAGTGTGGAGATGCTTATACATTCTTGGAGACTAGGAGGACACTGAAGCAGTGTGGTGCTAAGTATACTCCAGTGGGATAAAAATATGAATATGCTTCCCTGAGTGTAAAATGCCACCAACAAAGACTGGAAGATAAAAATCTCACTGCACACATGTATGTGTTTCTTTGAGTCAACTTTGTAGGAACAAGGTCAGACAGGTAAAACTGTGAAATTCAACTTCAGTAACTCCTTCTTATCCTTAGCTGATCACCAGATTTTCTGAGGACAATAGCTCTACATTGTTTCCTTCCTTGTTATCCAAACAAACTGACCTAGCTGTTACATGTAATGAACAGATAAAAGAAACCAATTCACATTAAGGATTTAATGATACAAGTGTTTAATTTGTCCTTTTTTCCAAGAGGGAAATTACAGGCATCTGGGCTAAGCTCCTGGGAAAATGTTTTTGAAGGTAGCCTGAATCACTTGGCACAAGCATCTACCTAGAATCTTGTCAGGCAGTTGCAAACTGGAGTCACTGTTGACTCTCAACATCCTATTGAGACTGGTAGGGCGGTACTTTACAAGAGGAGAATTCTGATTTGAATTTAACTGCCTGTCCTTAAAGGAAAGGAAAGTTCAGCCAAGAGTGAAAAACAACCTTGAGATATCCCTCCTCTGATGTGTGCCAGTAATACATTTACTAAACCTATACAATCAAACAAAAGTTGGTTAAATGTTGTGACCAGAATCACAGTTTCTTATTTTATCATTTAATTGGAAAGGAAGAAAATAAGAAAACTCTTGATAAAGTTAATGTGATTTGATTAATCAACAGAAGTGCCTTCAACTCAGGAAAATATTACAGTAACTCTTAAGTATAGGTTCTTGAACACACTTTCTTCTTTGGTCCTTATATCTTTTACACTAGAATCTGCTTACATGTTTCTGTGTAGTTCAGAACCCTTACTGGACATGACAACAATTAAGTCTCAGATTCCTTAAGTAGGAACCAAACTTGAGAGGCATGCATTACTCCAAAAAGCCACAATGTGAACAAATGTAATTGTATTTAACACGCATGTGCATGTGCAAATACACACACACACACACACACACACACACACACACACACACACAGAAAAGGTACAATAAAAATATCCTCTTCTGGTTTATTATTATCGCATGACAAAGAACCTCAAAACTTCATGACTTAAATCTATAATAATTTGTTTAGTTTATGAATCTGAAATTTTTTCAAGGTTTAGTGAGATAATGCTCCTCTCTGTTCCACAAGGCTGAGCAATCCACTTCCAATAGGGCTCACTCAGATGTCTAGTGAAGTACCACTGTTTGTTGGTGAAGAGCTCAGCGAGGACAAGGGTCAAGGATTTCAGTTCATCTTCACTAGATTCTCTGTAGGCCACCTGGCTTGGGCATTCCAGTTACTGTGTCCCAAAAGTGAGTAAGTATCCCAACCAGACTCGGAAAGTAGAGGTTGCGTTTGCTGAGGCATGAGTTCAGAATCAGAAAGAGTGTTACTTCCTTCTTAGTTTACTAGTCAAGCAGTCACAGAGCCAAAGTTCAGAAAAATGAAACATATAATCTAAATCTTAACTGGAAGGGGGTTAAGAATTTGGGGTCCATATTCAAAACACTACATAGATCTTTGAAAAACTCCCTTGGTGAAATCTGAAATCTATTTGATGTAAAAGAGAATCCATTGTATAGATGCTTTACAGAAACTGTCTACTGTTTAAAATCTAGTATAACCGCTTTAGAAAATATTTTTTCTCATTACTGATACTACATTATTCCTAACACCATCAGAGCCACTGCTGTGATTTCTACCTGATTCGCCAAAATAGAGGTTAATTCATTTTGCTGTGATAAATAACCCATTATGGAAACTGACTTCACCCTGGCACACCACTTTAGCAATATTTCATGTTCTATTGGAATGATCTGAAAGAGTTAATGCAGTCCTTTGAAAGGCTAACAAAAAAGTACTATCAGGAAGGGTCTTAGGTGCTGAAAAATTGGATTCATTATATAAAATGGTGCATGAACTATCTCCCCTAACTCTGAGAGTACTTTTTGAAGCAAATGGAAATTTTGTGCTTGCATTAAGTCTACCGTAAAGATTACTGCAGATGAATTTAAAATCTTGGCCAAATGACTTAACAAAGAAATGAAGGGGAAACACACACACACACACACACACACACACACACACACACACACTCATGCACAGATGCCCCAAATTTGAACATAAAACATAAGTGTATCTATTTCTTTAGTCCCATTTATAGGTTTTCCAATAATTTGAAAATAAACAAAACCTTCTGGCTTTGCATGTCTGTGGGGAGTTTGGGACTTTAGGTACACATATTTGAGAATCTTTTGCATAAATCTGCATATGTTTACATGCAATGACAGACATACTGCCACTTCCCAAATGTGGCTAGGATAATTTAATCTTCTGCAACATTTTGCATAGCATATGTAGGTGTAATATGCTCAGAAACATTACCTGAATATATGCAAAGTACGCTTAGCTCATGCTTATATAGTTCTCATATCCAAAGATGTAGTTAGAACACATTTTGCAGCTTTACTCTGTGCATAAAAAGAACTCAAATAAAACCTAATTATTTATAAAATGAGCTTTTTAAAAATTTAAATTAAAAATACTTCTAGATTTGCTTATTGTTCATTCTTTGAGCTAATTTGTATTTTGTGGCTATCTTCTTATATTTTCTTTGAAGTTACTACATTTTTTAAAGTTTTTCAACACTGTGAGTTGGAGATCATTGAAAGATATTATAACAAGGGTTATGAGAACAGTAAAGCAGTAAGCAGTAAAAATAATAAAAAAAAATTGGCCTAAGAATAAATTGCCTTTGAATATAAGACACTAGTGCATTTTTAAAAAGGGAAATATTTTAAAATTCATAAAATTTATTGAAGCATATAGGCACTATGCTTTTAATTTTTTTGTTATAGGAACATACCCTCTGTTTTTATAGCTCCTTGATTTCATAGGCTAGCTCTTTGTTACAAATTTCTTAATCTAAATGAATGTTTAATTTTTGTCTACCCAGGAAATATGTATTGTAGAATATTGTGAAAATACAAGTAAGGAAAAAGAAGAAAAATCACCAATAATCCTAATCATCTGAAGTACTGTTACTAGTCCATCCAGATTTTTTCTTTCATGATCATATTTTATTTGTACAAAGTATCACGTACATTTCTTTCCACTAAATCATATTATTAGATACTTTTCTATGTCATCTAAGTGTTTTCTCTAATATTCTATGCACTGCATGGTTTCTAATTATCACTTTTTTGAAAGCAACTTTCTTGGATACTCTCTTATGTATTACCTTCAGTTAGATATGATCTCTTAAAGAATATGCATCCTTCTGAACAAAGCAATTAAATAAATTGATATTTTTTTTAAAGATTTTTAAAATTTATTTATTTGACAGAGAGAGATCACAAGTAGGCAGAGAAGCAGGCAGAGAGCAAGGGGAAGCAGGCTCCCTGCTGAGTAGAGAACCTGATGCTGGGCTCTATCCCAGGACTCTGAGACCATGACCTGAGCTGAAGGCAGAGGCCTAACCCACTGAGCCACCTGGGCACCCCAATTCATATTATTTTAAACAGTGTTGAAAGCAGCTTTTCCTCTGCTCACCAGTCACTCCCTTCTATTCATCCTCCCCTCTTGCAGGTTTGGAGTCTTCCATACTGAGTGTCCTTCATTCATGTGATTAATCTCCATGCATCTCATTACTATTTAGAATAGCACTTACACTGAGAATGTAATGACCACCGCTGGAGCATTATTTACCTGTATTCACAAATATAGAGTTGCATTTTTTAGACATATTATTTAAAAACTAATTTGCCTCATATTCATGAATGGTGAAGATAAAATTTTAAGAGTTCCTATCATTTTATTTTATATATTGTATTCTAAACTCTCAAATAGCTAACACAGATTTTAATTTATATAACCTGATTAGGGTATGTCTCTCTTAAAATGCCTCAACCAGTCCTATTACTTCTGGAAATAAAGCTAAAATCATAAGTGTGACACAACAGGTCCTTCATCATCTACCCCTGCCTCACCTTCCCGTTTCTCATTCCAACCTAGTCTAACACACAACTTCTCCATTCATACCGAACTAGCTGAAGTAACAAGCTCCCCTTTCTGCTTGGAATGTCTTTCATTCTGTTTTCATTTGATTGTTGTCTTCTCTACCTTCCAGACTTAGCTCAGGCTTGTTCTCCCCATTAAGCCATCCTTGACCCTGTTCTAAAGCAGGTTCCCTTTCTCTATGAGCTGCAATCCTATGTTTTAATGTCCCATTTATTTCTACAGCTGTGAGCAACTTGAGGACAGGAATTAGGGAAGGAAATTAGTTTACTTGTGTCTTTGAAAACAATATTTTCAGATGTGTTGTTATGTAGGTAGCCCTACAGCTAGTTCTCTTTGGGCTCTCTATGAACTTATCCAAGAATAAATTATGCATATGCAAATCTATTATTTCTCTCTGCATATTGGAAGGCATATGTATTCCAGATCCCGGTGGCTTTGTTCCTGCTAGCCACAATCTAGTCCTGGGTAATAAGTATGCTCTGTGTTATATATGGGGCTCTCAATTGTTTTGTTTCTGCTTCAAGTCTGTGGCTGAAAGAATCCATAGGACACTTGTTAGTGCCCCTCATTCATTTATGTAGTCACCATCTGTATCATAACTACCAGATACCAGGAGCAATGACCAGCATTGGAGCCACAAAGCATTGTCATTGCTTATGCAAGACAACACCCATTGTTTGTCTTTAGATTTCTGAGATATGCCTTTGCCCTACCACTTCTTTCTTTTGTTGGCTGTTTCAACTGCTGTGTTATTAAACAGTGAGATCCTGGGAGCTATGGAATATAATGAAAAACATGACTCTGGCCCTTGAGGTGTCTTCGCAGTAAATGGGGATAGCAGTGCAAAAGAATAATGTGTAAATGGGGCACAAGAGACATATAAACATTTTAGAAATTCTAGTAATTAAGCAATAATATCAACTAATATTTAATATATATCTCATAGAATTATGAGGATTAAATGAACTAATGTATATAGAACACTTGGACAGTGCTTGGAAGTATCAAATATTTTGTAAGTGCTTGCTATTATTACTATTTACTAATTATATGCTAGATGCTATTGTAAGCTCTTTACATATATGAACCTTATGTAATTCTCATTCAAATCATTATATAACCCTATGAAATCATTGTATTATCATCATCCCCATTTTATATGTGAAGAAATGGAGGCTTAGAGACATAAGTAACTTAGCCTAGGTTATCTAGAATTCATGTCCCTTCTCTCTCAATTTACTTCTCTTGCCACTGCAGAGAGCTGCCTCATATTTATCTAGCAGTTAGACTCCCTTTGAGTTTGCTACTCTACAGTCAGCCCTGAAATGATTTTACTTCATATTTATTGGAAGTACTAAGTGCCTCTTGGTTGTAGATAAATAGAGGGCAATGGTGTCAGTGAGACCGAAGAAAAATGGTAGAACATTTTCCTTTCAATTTTCTACTCACTTAATTTTTTTAACATCATATGGCTCTAGTAAAGGTCGCATAGAGTTCACTGTTCAAGGGAATGGTTATTTTAAAATACTTTACTCAAGTCTCCTCTAACTCAACATTCAATTAATTTTAGATTTTGTATTGATAATTTTCCTCAGCAAAGATAAATTAATGCTTTAAATCAAAGCTGTAGAAGTTAAGAATTGACCATAGTGAATAATAGGGTCTCTTTAATTTCTTCCAACAGCATCTAAAGAGTTGTAAATTTCCAAATCTATGCTTCTGTTAGTAGGGAGTTCAGTTATTTTTAAACACAAATTACATATCTATAGCTATTGAAGACAAATTTTTAAATAAGTTTATTATTATCAGTGTTTTTCTAGTTACATTTTCCTACCGAAAATTTCCCTTTAAGATTGGTTTCAGTGCAATTTTAAATGTTAGCCTTCATATTACTTTAAGGTTCTCTGACAGGACTAAATTATTCACATCTCTATTCCCTACAGATTCTAAACCAATTGAGAAATAACTGAGTCAGAGACTGAACTACTGCCATTGTGACCAGTAAAGTCAGAATGTGGCATATGGCTTAATTTAAAGCTAGATCAGGTTTAACTCTTAATTGACTTCATTTACCTCTTCATTGCACGGGAGTCCAGCAAAACAACCCCATGTCTTCAAGGGGCAGGGTCTGTCTCAGTGGTCATAAACTGGGGACAGATGAGATGGCACATTAATTCCAGGTAAGCAGGTCCAAGAGAGGCTAAGCTGTGCATGCTTACAGACCCTCTTCCTAAAGCTTTACATTAGATCATCTCATTGCTCCACCACTGCAAGTGATCAGGGAGCACTGAGTAAGTGATGGGTCTGGAAGGTTGGAGAGTGGAAGGGAAGACCAGAAGCTGTCTCTCAGTATTTCTTAGGAACTCCTATTTTACAGGCTGAAGTAAGGGTGTGGGCAAATGGTTGGTCAGTTTCCTTTACATATTCATATATTTCTAAATTCTAAACTTGTCTAAAAATGATAAAGCAAGAGCATTATTCTATACAATAATAATAGCCTATTGGGAAAGACAGACTTTTTAAAGAATCCATGACAATAGAACATATTAAATACAGTAAGTAAATACAGTGAAACAAGCATAGGATACCATGAGAAATACTGGACAGACCCTCACTCAGCTTAGGGAGATGGAAAGCTTGGGAAGTATTCCCAGAAGAGGAACTATGATACCTAACTTGTCAAAATAGAAGAAAAACAGATAATGAAGATTTGCAGTGGTCATGATGGTCTATGGTGGAAGGGTATTTATAACATTTCAGAGCCAGGGAAGATTTGATATGCAAAGACATCTAATAGTACAGACGGTTCAGGAAAAAACAAACAAACAAAAAAAACGAAAAAAATTGCAAAAACCAAGCTTGACATAGGGGTGGCTGGGTGGCTCAATGGGATAAAGCCTCTGCCTTCTGCACAGGTCATGATCCCAGGTTCCTGGGATCGAGCCCTGCATCGGGCTCTGCTCAGCAGGGAGCCTGCTTCCCTTCCTCTCTCTCTGCCTACTTGTCTGTCTGTCTGTCAAATAAATAAATAAAATCTTAAAAAAAAACTTGACATACAGTTCAGTGTTGGAATGTGGTAGGTAGGTAGGTAGGAGCCACTTCACGAAAGTGTTATGCATTATGTTAAGAAGATCATATTTTGTTGAAAATGGAGTGCGGAGTCTTTGCTAGACTTCATGAGGGGAGTAACATGGTCACCCCATACATCCCTAATCTCTTGGTATGTATGTGGGAAACAGGTAATAGGATAAGGTTGGGGAGCAGGAGAAGCTTTAAAAGTTTATGTAGGGGTCCCTGGGTGGCTCAGTGGGTTGGGCCTCTGCCTTCAGCTCGGATTATGGTCTCAGGGTCCTGGAATCAAGCCCCACATCAGCCTCTCTGCTCAGTGGGGATCCTGCTTCCACCTCTCCTTCTCCCTGCCTCTCTGCCCACTTGTGATCTCTCTCTCAATCTCTCTCTCTCTCTGTGTCAAATAAATAAAGAAAGAAAAATATATTTTTTAAAGATTTTATTATAAATAAATTATTTATAATAAATACAGAAAAATATATTTTTTAAAGATTTTATTTATTTGACACAGAGAGAGAGAGAGAGAGATCACAAGTAAGCAGAGAGAGAGGGGGGGAAGCAAGCTCCCTGCTGAGCAGAGCGCCTGACACGGGGCTCGATCCCAGGACTCTGAGATCATGACCTGAGCTGAAGGCAGAGGCTTAGCCCACTGAGCCACCCAAGTGCCCTAATAAATAAAAATCTTAAAAAAAAAAGTTTATGGAAATCTAGATAAGAACAAATGAAAATAGGGAGGGAGAATTTTCGAGAAATATTAAGATGGTTCAGGGGTACCTGGATGGTTCAGTCAGTTAAGCATCTGCCTTTGACTCAGATCATAATTGCGCAATCCTGGGATGGAGCCCCACATCAGGCTCCCTGCTCAGCAGGGAGTCTGCTTCTCCTCCCTCTCCCTCCCCACCCCACTGCTCATGCTCTCTCTCTGTTGCTCTCTCTCATATAGATAAAAAAAATCTATATGTAGATTTTATTTATTTATCATATAGATAAATAAAATCTTTAAAAAAGAATAGATGGTACAATTTATAAGTTAAGAGGAAAGGTTTAGGGAGATATGGTAAATTATTGAGTGTGGGGTTAAGGCAGAGAGAGAACATTAGTCATCAAGATATCTGATACTTTGTATTTAGCTCTAAAATAACACTTAACATGATCAATTGTAATTACTTTTTTCTTATATGTTTACTATCTGTACTCTCATAAGTATATTACCAACATTTTTTTAGGAGTACAAAGAACTAAGATATTTTAATGGTAAAACATAATGAAATTTGCTAATTAAGTAACCTCACTGGATCTGTTTTTACAAATGTGAATGCAGATGGGTCGGAGAAAATATAAAATAATAATAAATTTTGTTTTAGTATCAAAGCCCTAAGGCTATATGGTAACAGTTTAAACCCTTAGCAGTTGGTAAAAATTCTAACCATTAAGAGAGGTTTCTTTGTTTTCAGCAGCAGCATTTATGTTTTACATAAGTGTTTACAGCACTTACATCACACACAACCCAATGATATCCTTGTTTTTTCTAAAGTTACATTCTAAAGGGGAATTGCTAACTTTATAATTTGGGAATCTGTGTGTTTACGAGTAAGTGTGAATGTGTGTGATGTATGTGTGTGTACATATAAAATTTACCTTCAGAATATATTTTTAAAATATATTAAAATATTTTATCTTTTCCTAGTGTTGGAAACATTTTGATTCATTTGCATTTTTTGCTTAGTCCTCTTTGGTGAGAAAAAATAAGACAAAACAAAATAAAAACAAGAAACTGTTCAAATATGTCATTGTACAGTATGGTCCTCACCAGATTTCTTTGCCTATCTGGCCACTTTTCTCTGCTCCTTCCATGATCCTGCTTTGGGAACGTTCTCTGACCGTCTTCATCCATATCACATAATAAAGCAAAGATGCACAGGAAATAGTTGGAGGGGTACATCATTCATCCCAGGGGGTGTTAGGCTTAGAAAAGTATCTCAGAAGAGATACTATAATATCCAAACAGTGATGGTTAGTGTGGGAGAGCACCAGGTAATGAAGACCAATAGAGGTCACAGTGATCAGCATGGACCTGCACATAGGTGGAATTAAAGGATTTTCCAATGGTAGTCAATATTTTCATATTGCACTTAATAGATTTATTCTTTGAGAACATATAATACATAATAAGATATTCCAACTCTTTCTGAATCTCTTTTGAGCAAGAAGTAGAGACTTGGAATTTTTTTCTCAATGAACATTTTATTCCAAGGTAGCTTAGGAATTAGAAAAAACTTCCCAAAGCCAGTGGAAGAATACAACACAACTGTGGAGAGAAGCAGAGATAAACAATGGGGTGAGGGTCCTTCTTGCGTTCTCTAGACCACACCCATGCCTGATTACAGTCCATTTTTAAGGTTTGGCTGTATCCCTCCCTTTGGGTTCCATAAGACACTAAATATTCTTAGAATACAAGATTCTTAGAATACAAAATAACTCAATATATTTTCTCTTACACCACAGGAAAGAGTTCTATATAACGCAGATATAATACAGGAAGGTTTCTTTGGCTGTTGCTGATTGGTCTGCCAGAAAAGACAATAACAATATTTTGTGATAATGTGGTATGTCTTTTTTAAAGCTCTTTCCTTTACTTCTATCATTTGAATATACTTTCACCAAAATACTATAACTTCTAAGCTATTAGACTTTTCAAGGTGAATGGGAGGCTAAGTGTTTGTACAGAAGAATGCAGTCAGCATTTTTAGAAAACATTAGAAATAGGATCTCAATAAAATCACAGTGGACCTAACTTGCTCAGCAAAAGTGTAACTACTCAACCAAAGTAAAATTTACAAAAGTAGGGAAAGGAAAAGCAGAAAATATACCACTGTCCAGATTGTTCCATGGAGTTTATGAAAATATGCAATAACAGGATCCCCCTGGCTGGGATGGACATAGACAATATAAATACTGGGGAGAAGTATGAGCAGTTTGGGGAAGTATTGTGGATAGTTTCTCTCCAATTAAAAAAAATACTCAATTTTAGTTTCTAGGGTAATGATGGATCCACAAACTAATCACTATCAATAGGATTAAAATGCAATAAATATTTGGTATAATTTCCAGAGCAATACTAGCAACTAAAGTCATGTAGATATATAACACCTTAATCAAGAATCTCTGTTAGAGTGGTGAGAATTTCAGATATGAAAAACTGATGAGTGGGGTTTATGGTATCTCATACATGATGCCAGAAGTGATATGAGTTTCTGGGATAGGGCAGGGATTATGGTTTGCCATTTTTGTAGCCTTGGAAACTAGTTTGTCATCTGGTTCAAGGTAGGCACTTTAGTAAATGAATGAGTGGGGATGTTTACTTCTCTTTCCTGTGTAGACAGTGCTGTGTTAGTCAGGTGCTTATTGCAAATAACAGAATTACATGCTATCTGATTTAGTCAGAATAGGAGTTTATTACATTCCCTTTGGGTTACTCAAAGTATTGTTTGTAAGGCTAGAAAACCAATTCTGAGATGACAGGATCAGGAACAAAGCAAAAATAACAAAGTAGGCCTGGCCCTAGGAGAACATTATGCCACCAGTGGTGAACATTATTCATTGCAGCTTACCCCTCAACACATCTGATAAAAGAATTGGATGCCACTTTACCACCATCTGTTCTTATTGCCCAGAGACATGTGCAAAGAGCATGGGGGGAGAGCAGATTCCCTAACTCACATCTAAAGTCTGGTGTAGGCTCTTCTGATTGGAGGACACACTCCCTAGGCATAAGATAGGCTGTGAATATAAAAATCTACCACTTTCAGATTTTTGGGTAAGAGGTGGGTTATACCTCCCACCAGGAATCCTTAAATGGAAGGTTACCCAAATACAGAAAGATTTAGAATAGGAACAGCCAGAAAGAAAGGGAAAAAAAGGTCTACTTCAAGTATCCCCTGGAGATGGATTTGGAAGGTTTATGTATACAAGATGTTGTCATGCATCAGTCCCAGTTTCTGTATCTGTAGCTAACACTGAATAAATTGAGTCTTTCTTTACCAGCTCATTTACAGTTCTGCACATTGCACAGTGATTATCCAGCTAGCCATCAATCCCACTTCTCCCTCTTCATCCCACTCTCCAATCACAACTACCAACATGACTCAGACACTTTTCAGGTTGCAACTGCTTGATAGATAGAGTACTTGTGTTTCTTTAGAGTTAAATCAATGCTCAGAAACAAGAGGTCATTGACTAGAATTTTAGTACAAAAGAGAATTATACTATTTTAAGTATGACCTAAGTGGGAGAACAATTCCATGAGGCAATGAGGAAAACACAAAAGATATAATGGTTGGAAACATTTAAGATGAACAGTGATAGAAATTGTCAGACTGACTGAAATCAAATCCCAGTTTTCTCTTTAAAATTGTCTGACCTTGGGTCATTTTTCTTAACAACCTCCACTTGCCTAAGTTTTTCATTATTGTATAATTCAGAGGTTTGTTAATGAGGGTTAAATTGATAGATACTTTTGACTTCCACGATACTTTCTTTGGATGAAGAGTACTTGCAAAAGGCATAAAGCAGGGTGTCAAAAATATTGCTGTGTATAAAATAGATGGAAGAGATAATATTCATTTTACTTTATATGGTAAGTAATTTCAGAAATGACACAAAAAAGCCTGTCAACAATAGTTATTGTGAGGATAAGGAGAATAACTGGGCAGAGTAGAGGCAGCAATGAATTTTGTTTGCTATTTATTTATTTATTTATTTAACAAATTGGTTGACCATTCCATTCATTCATTCACTCATTTATTTTTTATTTATTTATTTAAATGAACGACATGGTCAACTATTTTATTTATTTATTTATTTATTTATTTATTTATTTTAAGAGAAAGAGTGAGGGGGAGAAAGAGGTTGGCAGAAGGAAATCGAGGAGAATATCTACCCAGCCTAGATCCCGACACTCGCAAACCTGAGATCATGACCTGAGCTGAAATCAGGTGTTGGAAATATAACTGACCGAGTCACCTTGGTCAAAAATCAACCTTGTTTGATTTTTGTATTTGAAGCTTTATATGTATTGCTAGTCATAAACTGTATATTGGCATTGTGGGATTTTTAAACAAAAATACAAATAAAAAATAACTAGGAAAATTCTGAAAAAGGAGAATATGAGAAAAACTTAGTCTAATAGATACTAAAATAGATACAGTACATTGAAAAAGTAAATGTTATGACAATAGTACAAAAGACAGACATACCAAAGAAAAAAGACTAGGTATTTCAGAAATAGACAAGAAAATATGAGGATAAAATGTATGTTAAAGATGGTGCCCAAAGCCAGCTGGTGGAGAGAGAGACTACTTAGTAAGTGGTATTGGGACAACTTGGGAGACATCTGAAGAACATGAATTTTGACCAATATCTTCATATGCAATAGGATATATTTCAAATAGATAAAGTATTTAAATATAAGGAATAAAAAATGCTAGGAGAGAACATGAAATGATTTATTTATGAATTTGGGGTGCAGAGAACTTTGGGACTTTGACTCAAATTCCAAAAGGCATGAAGAAAGTGATTTCTAAGTAGAAGAGATAGCAAGACAGCAAACAACAGACAGAGGGTACGAGTAAATGGCAGTCATTACATTGACACATTACCAAAAGTTTAATAATACTCTGATGAAGGAACTATAGAACAGGCACTTATAATCAGCAGTTGAAAATATAAGTTTATATAATTCTTATGGTGAGTAAATTGAAAAACATACTAAGATTATAGAAAAATATATTAAAATCATATACCTTTTAACCTAATACTTCTACTTCTGCAAATTTGTACTAGAGTTCTATTACCTCTGTCCAAAATTACAAATATGCAAGGCAATTAGTCTAGTAGTGTTTATGTTGGTTTGAACTATATGTACTTTACTTTTTATGGATCAAAAATGGTTGAATGTTAGTAGTTTCATGTGGCTTGGCCTAAAATAGCAAGTAATTGAAGAAAATATTCATTAATAGGATTCGGTTCAATAAGTTATGTTGTATTAAGGCAAAAAAATAACATGAAAATAATTAGAACGATCTGTTCATAGCCCTATGTAAAGATTGCCAATATATGCTGTTGAGAAAAACAAGATTTTTAAGTTTGTACTATATAGTGTGTTTTGTGTACAAATGAGAGTATTAAAAATACATGTCATATTTTAGGTGTGTAAGCATAAAATACCTTAATCATCCTAGTGGTTAGCTTTTGGGAGGAGGTGGGTCAGAGTTTCTGCATATGGACATACATCAGGAGACGAGATTCACATGGAATTGGGAAATACATGACCATCATAAGGGGAGGGCCATCTGTGTGGATAGGGCCCAGAGGTACATGTGGGAGGAAATTTGCATCACATATTTTTTTAGGATTTATGTATTTATTTTAGAGAGAGTACATGCATGTATGAGTAGGTAGAGGGACCGAGGGAGAGGGAGATAGATAATCTCAAACAAACTCCCCCCAAGCTAGATGTGGGGCTTGATCTCATGACCCCATGATCATGACCTGAGCTGAAATCAAGAGTTGTGTTCAGTGATTCATCCATTGCATATAATACCCAGTGCTCATCACATCACATGCCTTCCTTAATGCCCATCATTGAACACTACATCTGAAACTAATGATGTACTATATGTTGGCTAATTGAATTTAAATAAAAAATATATATCAACTGACTGAGCCACCCAGCACCCCATGCATTATCTATGTTTTGATATTTGCACCACATACACTTTTTTTTTTTTTACCTATGCTAAATATTTCCTGTATAAAACACAGTTTTTTCATGGTCACTGTGGGCCAGGTGATTTTTCTTTATTCATAGGAGATTATACTCTCATAGCATAGTTAATAAAATATTCTGATGTATAAAGGTAACTTATTGACATTATAAATATTTAATGGGCTAAAATAAAATTACTTTAATAAGTATTTCTTTAACTCTCCAGAAAATGTTTCAAGCAGCCTGCTTTGGTACAGTGGCAGAAATAAGGATTCAGATTCTAGCTCTACTACATATGTACCTCCCACGTGGTCTTCAGAAAGTGAGTACATCTAAACCTCTATTTTCTCACCTGCAAAATTAAAATAATTACCACTTTTTATGGATCAAAAATACTTACAAAATTTTTGCATATCAAAATTGTGTAAAGTAAAAATTGTTGAAAGTTTGCTTTGAAGCATAAATATTCATAATAGTAGAAGTTACTAGTTTTTGCTATGTGACCAAGGAGTACAGAGGAGTTACAATATGTGAGCTGCTAAATACATACAAAAAGAGAATCTTACAGACTCATAGGGAATGGTCTAAGAGTAGACAATAAGGTGAGTGTAAGTGTCACAAGCACATAATGGGCCACAATGCACTTAAGGCTATGACAGATGTTCCTCCTGTGTATCCACCACCACCCCACCATTACCAGCAGCAACATCAACACAAGGGTAGCTTTTATTCATTAAATCCTGACTAATTGTTAGATTCAATGTGGCACAACCCATCTAATTGTTACAAAATCCCCATTGTACAATTGCTCAATATTGTGCAGCCAGTGAAAGTGGCATATCTAGGATTTGAAAACAGGGCTTCTTGTCTTCAAAGCTTGTATATCCTTACCAGTATTCCATTTAGTTTCAAATTTTAGTGGACATTAAAATATGTCAGAAATACAGATTTTTCTGACCTTGTCCCTGAGTTTGTAGTTTGCTGGCCCTGAGTTACCTGCATTGTATCATCTTTTCCAGTGTTTCTGATGCTGTTGGCCAGTAGGTACTTTCAGTAGTACCATGCTATTTCCAACTGCTTCTTAGTCCTCGTTCGTGATGAAGTATCTGCAAATGACTTCTGTTGGCACTCCTCTGTGTTTGCAACAGAGAGTGCTGGGAAGGGAATCATTGTTTCTCTATGCTGTGCTTTCAGGGTCTTGGTCTCCAGGTCCAGCCTCTCAGTTGATGATGTAGTGGCAGGGAAGGGGTTGTAGGCTGTGGCTTCTTTGGTAGAGCAGAGACAGAGTTAGGAGCAATCTGCATAATCTGGGTTCTAAAACCATTCTTGGAGATTAGAATTCAGATCTGCAATGAGGTTGTTTGTTTGTTTTTTTGTTTTGTTTTGTTTTGTTTTGCAGTTTTGAAAGGGTTCAGAATGATTCTGATAATTAGGCAGGTTTGAAAACAACTGAGCTAAATCCTTTCCAACTTCTTTCCTCTCTACTCTGTTATATGATTAAATAACTTCCCAAGTCCTGCTCAAGAAATGAAACAGTAAATCTTATGCAGTTGTACCTTGTCTTATTAGGATAATCTTCATATTTTTAACAAGTAATTTTTTGAATACTGTTTTTACAAGGCACAGAGCAAGGTGCATGGGTGGATGCAAATATGGAGCAGACATATGGTAGATGAGGCATGTCCACAAGGAAAGTGCACTACAGAGTTGAAAGTCTGTTGAGAATCAAGATGCATGAGAGTGCTGTGAGAAATCATGAGGGGAGAAGAGACAGAATTTTAGTGGGGGGATTTGGGAAAATTTCACAGAGGGAATGATACTGGACTAGGCTTTGAAGAATGGACATGATTTTAACAAGCTAAAATAGCATGGAAAATCACACCAGGCCAAAAGAGTACTATGAGCCCAGATAGGGAACGTATTCAGATTTAGCCAAAACATGTTTTTGAATAGTAGTACTAAACTATTGGTTTCTATATATAATATATTTAAATAATATACTTTAAAAGTTAACATTAGTAAACACTGTAGATCAAAGCTTATGAAAAAAATGTGAAAAGTAGGAATAACAAGGTCCCGTGCATACACCGTCATTGTCTAGCAGATACAATACAGTGTAGGAAGTGCTGTGTAGAAGTTATCTGCTAACTACTAGGGAACTATTTTCCAAACTGTATTCTATGTACCATGGGAGTCTTGGGACTTGTTCATAGGTGCTGGGGAAAAAAAGCTTTTTGGTCAATAAGTATGGGAATTGCTGGTTTAAACAAAATCAGTTATTTTTTTGCTGTGGAAATTTCTGGATCCACTAATATGTCATACAGCATTTCTCCATGATCTCTCTATTTATTTATATTATTACTATTTAATATTATTAATTACTATTTATTTTGTAGAGCACCTATTAATATCTTCTTGAGCACTAATGTTCTGAACATGATTTAAAAAACTGTGCTGGAAAACACAGTAAAGAAGTCAGTCACCATTTTTCTGGAGTAAGAAAAGAGTTTATAGAAAACCAAAAAAAGACAGTTAATCTATCTAATGATAGATAAACTAAGTTATAAATATGCATTTTGATGGAAATATATAATCTTAATTTATTCATAAGTTCCATATTATTTAATTATATCATATATTATATCTGTTAAATAGAAATTAGAACAATCGCTGTAGAATATTTTTTTTTAGAATATTTTCTTTATATTAGGGCTGCTTCTCAGATGAGAAAAAAAATCTGTTTACTGTAGTAGTACATCTAGTTTCTACTGTCAAAATCCGAGCACTATACAGTGGGATGCCAGGGTGGCTCAGTCCGTTAAACACCTGCCTTTGGCTCAGGTCATGATCCCAGGGTCCTGGGATGGAGTCCCATGTCAGTTTCTTTGCTCAGCATAGAGTCTGCTTCTCCCTCTCCCTCCGCCCCTCTTCTCCCCACTGCCCCTACTCTCTTTCTCTCTCTCAGATAAATAAAGTCTTTTTAAAAATGTCAATCATTCATTCTACTGAAAAGCAATATTAAAGAAGTCCTGGGGCACCTGGGTGGCTCTGTGGGTTAAGCCTCTGCCTTCAGCTCAGGTCATGATCCCAGGGTCCTGGGATGGAGCCCGGCATCTGGCTCTCTACTCAGCAGGGAGTCTGCTCCCCACCCTTCCCCCACCCCCTGCCTGCCTCTCTGCCTACTTGTGATCTCTGTCTGCCAAATAAATAAATAAAATCTTTTTTAAAAAATTAAAGAAGTCCTGTAGTACTCATATTATTTGACCCTCTTCTATTTGGATGAGTGTCCTCAATATTTCCAGGGTAACAAGTCCAAGGAAGACTCTATTGGATATATTTTTAAATTTGTAACTATATTATCCTTTCATTATTAATTAAACAGTGGTACCCTAACTATATTTTCAAAGCTTTCTTTTTTCCTGTTGTTAAGTCCATGTAGATGACAGTAATCATGAAAGTGTCCTTTGAACACTAATAGTGTCCCCCTTCTTCCTAGAATTTTCAGTTGTTTACACATTTTTCTTGGTGGTTGAGTTAATTTATGTACCCATAAAATGACTAACCAAGATGTAAAAACTTATATAAGCTGACAGTTCCTATTAACTATGTAACTAAAGAAGAATTTTAATTTTGGTTGGTGGAATGGTACTGCGCTAAAGGTATGTGGCCCTGATTCAGGAGTTTCTGAAATGGATAATAATATTGCAGTCCATGTAAAGTAAACCTGCAAACAAAAGTCAGGCCATTTTGAAAGTGAAATGATCAAGAAAATGAGGCTGATTTCCTTTCAGTTCAGAAGAACACTAACATTTTAGTGTAGCTTTTTTTTGAGCAGATTTTATGAAGAACAGAGAGATGAGAATATTGGTCTAAGATTAACAAATATGTTCTAGGAAGAGCTAGAACTCAAAGACTAAGTCCCCATCTCTGCTCTTTTTATTACATGTATTCTGTCCTTTTCCCTAATTGCTTTTAGACAATTTATCCAGTTTTGTTCTATAAATCCTCTGTAGGGCTCCATTATGCCAGAAGCTGTGTTGCTGTTATTTTCTTTCTCTGCTTATCTGGATTATCAAAATAAAATAAAAATAAAGCAGTCAGTGTTTATTTAACACCTACTTTGGGCCCCTCAGTTTTTTTTTTTTTAAGATTTTATTTATTTATTTGACAGAGAGAAATCACAAGCAGGCAGAGAGGCAAGCAGAGAGAGAGCCAGGGAAGCAGACTCCCCGCTGAGTGGAGAACCCGATGTGGGTCTCGATCCCAGGACCCTGAGATCATGACCCGAGCTGAAGGCAGAGGCTTAACCCACTGAGCCACCCAGGCGCCCCAGGCCCCTCAGTTTTTAAGCTAGGATAATTATAAGGTATATTCATGTCCATAGTCTTCTCCAATGGTAGTACATATACAAGTCAAATAATTTGGCTCCATCTTGAATGTTATAAAGAAAATAATAATTTTTAAATTATTATGAGGAAAATCCAGTTTTCAGTTCTGTTCATTTTGATGTTTTTAAAATCAGCAACATAATGTCTAAAACTTGAAGTTTGGCTTATATCCAGCTGTATACTTGACATCTCTACTTGGATTTTTAGTAGGCATAACAAAATTAATGTGTCCAAAGCCCATGTATCAACTCATTCCTTTCCCAATCTTTCTTACCTCAGAACATGATAATGCCATACATTCAGTTGCTCAGGCCAAAAATCTTGGAGTCTTCCTTGATTCTTATGTTTTTTCATACCCCATATCCAAGCCATCTTTGTTGGTTCTACTCTCAAAATTTATCCCAAGTCTGACATCTACTCATAATCTATCATTATCCTTCTATTTCATTGTCCATACTATTGCAGTAACATCCTGATTGGTTTCTGCTTCTGCTCTTTTGCTACCATGTCAGCTAGAGGAAACATTTTTTTTTTAAGATTTTATTTATTCATTTGACAGACAGAAATCACAATTAGGCAGAGAGGCAGGCAGAGAGAGAGAGAGAGAGGAAGGGAAGCAGGCCCCCTGCTGGGCAGAGAGCCCGATGTGGGGCTCAATCCCAGGACCCTGGGATCATGACCTGAGCCGAAGGCAGAGGCTTTAACCCACTGAGCCACCCAGATGCCCCTAGAGGAAACCTTTTAAAACTAAAATTGGATTATTACATTTCTGTTCTTAGATACCTTCCTAGCACACTCAAAATAAAATTCAAATTTTAAACTCTTTTTCTTGGCCTATGATATTGATATGATCTCAACACCTCTGTGTGTTCTTATCTCATTTCCTGCTTACTCACTCACTTCTAGCATCACTGGTACTCTGGCTGGATTTTGACCTACCGAGCACACTAATACCTCAAGTTCTTTGCCCTTATTATTCCTTCTGCTTAGGGTTATCCTTGCCCAAATATTTGTAATACTTTCTCTTTCATCTTTCTCTGTTATTTGTTCAAATATCCTTTCTGTGGAAATAATTTCCCTGACCACCTTACCTGATATAATAATCTCTAAATTTCCTTACCAGTTATTCTGCTTTATTTGCCTTTTCTCTCTTAGTACTGCTTAGCATTATAATGTGTAGTATACTAGTTATTATCTACCTTTCCACTTGAATGTTAGCTCAGTAATTGCAATTGTTTACTGCTGTATTTCAAGTGTTCAGTATAGTGAATGACTCATAGATGACATCTAGTAAGTATTAAGTATTTAAATTACTTATGTAATTAAGTAATTAAATATTTGCAAATGTGAGCAAAAGCAGCTATCAAAAAAATATCAAATTGTAACTCTAAGTTCTATAAAGGACACTTGACTGAATGTCCACTTTACATTCTGAGATCAGGAAAGGCTTTTCTGTGGAGGAGCATCTCCAAGCCTAGAACCAAAGGGGGCAATGCAGTTCACTAGGTGAAGAGAGAAATGGAAATCTTTTGAGTAGTTCAGGAGCATGCCCAGTATGGGAATGCAAAGCAAGAAGGTCCATGTGGCTGGAGCAGACAGAGCAGAAGTGAGCATGAGTAGAGGAATACTATACAAGGGAAGATGGAAAGGTAAGTAGGAGCTGAATCCTGACAGGCTTTGTTGTCTAGGTTAATCATGTGCTGTTTTTATCTTAACCACAATATAAAGCCTTTTTGACATTTTAAAGAGGGTGATTGATCAGATGTATGTTTTAAGAGGATGGGTATGACTACTGAAGGGAGTTTCAAATAGGGAAAAGTGATGATCAAAATAGTCTAGGGGAAGGATTGCCAGTCATTTACCAAGGAAGAGGTAGTAGAAACTGTTCTCCGTAGGTCTGGGTAATAAAGGAATACATTGTCCAACCATTTTTTATTATTACTATGTGCCAGTAATTCTAAACAGTATTGGTGATTAAAATAGTCTGCTCAGTTGGTATACCACTGGAGATGATAGATAATAGCTTAGACCAGAGAGTCAGCCTTTTTCATTCAAAAATATTTTTGAATACCATCTGTGTGCCAGGCACTATTGCAAACATGGGAATGAATGGGCTAACAAAACAATACAAATTTCTGCCCACAAGGAGCATACATTTTTGCAAGGGAGATTGACAAGGGTAAATAAACATCTATAATCTCAGGTGATGGAGGGGTTTTTTTTTTAAAGCTTTTACTTACTTACTTGCTTATTTTATTTTATTTTATTTTCAGTGTTCCAAAATTCACTGTTTATGCACCACACCCAGTGTGCCATGCAATATGTGCCCTCCTTAATACCCACCACCAGGCTCACTCAATCCCCCATTCCTTCCCCTCCAAAACCCTCAGTTTGTTTCTCAGAGTCCACAGTCTCTCATGGTTTGTCTCCCCCTCCAATTTCCCCACACACACTTCTCTCCATCTCCCAATGTCCTCCATGTTATTCCTTATGCTCCACGAGTGAGTGAAACCATATGATAATTGACTCTCTGCTTGACTTACTTCCCTCAGCATAATCTCTTCCTGTCCCATCCATGTTGCTACAAAAGTTGGGTATTCATCCTTTCTGGTAGAGGCATAACACTCCATTGTATATATGGACCATATCTTCTTTATCCATTCGTCCACTGAAGGGCATCTTGGTTCTTTCCACAGTTTGGCGACTGTGCCCATCGTTGCTATGAACATTAGGGTACAGATGGCCCTTCTTTTCACTACAGCTGTATCTTTGGAGTAAATACCCAGTAGTGCAATTGCAGGGACATAGGGTAGCTTTATTTTTAATTTCTTAAGGAATCCCCACACTGTTTTCCAAAGTGGCTGCACCAACTTGTATTCCCACCAACAGTGTAAGAGGGTTCCCTTTTCCCCACATCCCCTCCAACACTTGTTGTTTCCTGTCTTGTTAATTTTGGCCAATCTAACTGGTGTAAGATGGTATCTCAATGTGGTTTTGATTTGAATCTCCCTCATGGCTAATGATCAAGAACATTTTTTCATGTGTCAGCCACTTGTATGTCTTCTTTGGAGTAGTGTCTGTTCATGTCTTCTGCCCAATTTTTGACGTGATTGTCTGTTTTGTGCATATTGAGTTTGCACAGCAACTGCTTTCAAAATATAAAGGCAAATGAAACAAAAGTAAAAACGAACTTTTGGGACTTCATCAAGATCAAAAGCTTCTGCACAGCAAAGCAAAGAGTCAACAAAACAAAGAGGCAACTCATGGAATGGGAGAAGAAACTCACAAATGACACTGCAGGCAAAGGGCTGATATCCAAGATCTACAAAGAACTTCTCAAACTCAACACACATAAATTTATTTATTTTTGAGAGAGAGAGAAAGAGAATGTGAGCACATGAATAGAGAGAGGAGCAGAGGGAGAAGCAGAGGAAGAGGGAGAGAGAGAATCCTAGCCAGACTCCATGCTCAGCATGGGGCCAGCCCCATGAGGGGCTTGATGTCACAACACTGATATCATGATCTGAGCTGAAATCAAGAGTTTGGCACTTAACCAATTGAGCCCCCAGGTGCCCCAGTGATGAGTTTTTTGATATGTACAATAGAAAATGTTAATTAAGCTGTTGGTCATAAGGGCCAAGAGCTCAGAGGAAATAGCTTGACTCACAGTAGAATTTTGAAGGTCATCTGTTAATAGGTAGCTGTGTTAAGCATGAATATAAAAAGGAGCTTAGGGAGTAAGTATGGATTGAGAAGAACCAGTCTAAAATCCTAGCACTGAGATGTCCTAACACTTGCTATCCAGATAAAGATGATTCTTTAAAGGAGACACAAGGAGTAGTTAATTAGATATAGGACATATCAAGGACTGAGGAAGGCATTATAAGTTGATTTAAAGATCAATTGCTCAGAGCAATTTGTTCATAATGGTGCTTTAAGGATATGCTGCTTCTTTCTTAGAAAACTTTGAAATTGCCTGGATTGAATATTTCTATTTTCCCATTAGAAAGATGAACTGGCTTCTGGGATAACTAGGCTAATCTCCCCTAACAACTAATTTCCCTCTCACACCCTTTTTAAAACATCCTTCAATGGCTTCTTTCTCATGAAATGGAGTAGAAAGTTCAAAGATCTGACATTCAGTGTGCTCCATTACTCTGTCTTAACTTTTCTTTTCAAGTATGACCCTTACTGCTCCCCTGGATGAACCTTCTGCTCGGGGCCATCTAGCCGTTAAGTGTCCCTTTAATAGCCTGAAATATTCTTTTTTTTTTTCTCCTGTGCTTATGTCATTCAGTTTTTTAGAAGACCCTCCTCATTCAATCAATTTCAGACCAATGCTTGTCATTCCTCTTCTAGAAAGTCTTCCGATTTTTACTCTGGGAACCATGAGAATAATTTGTCAATACTCTAACATCATCAAAGACGGAGGCTGTTTATTATGTGTTTGTGTCCCTCACAACATCTAGCTCACATCTCTATTTGTCCAATATTAAATAGATACTTATTGAATAGTTATTACGAGCCAGGCACTGGAAGGAGCCAAACAAATAGTGCTGGTTGAACTACTGTAGTTGCTTCCCTTTTGAGTGCTGGGATGAGCTCTCTAGCCCAGAGGTCTGGTATTCAAGGTGATGTGCAATGGCAGAGATGGTACCTGCCCTTCTATGGCTAATTTGAGCTTCTTTTTTGTTGTTTCTTATATGGCTCACTTTAGTTTCCACCATTTCAGTGTTTGAAAGGAAAGAACAATTCCTTCTTTCTTTTGAAAACGACGAAACCTTAATATTTAAAAGCCTCTCTGTGCAAGGCTGTTGGTATGAAATATCACAACATCACGTCTGATAGTTCAATTTAAATATTAATGAAAAACTTAAGCTTTATCTGGAATAGTTAATTTGGGATTTCAATTTGTATTCACATCCTTGTGCAAAAAGAAGAGAGAAGAAAGGGGGAGCTTGTGTGATTTAAAGGATTTGTGAGTAAGATTCCCCAGCAGACGCACTGTTTGCAGACAAAGCAGCACAGATGTTACTTGTCTGTCATGAGAATGCCAGTCTATAATGAGGCTTACTTGACTTGGTGTGTGTATGTGTGTGCATGAATGTGTGTAGGACAAAGCTAACTCACTGCAAAACCCAACAGTAAGTGCCAGTCAATCTGGCACATACATAGCTTATTCTGTAGGAGAACAACAGAAACAGAAAGAACAAGGAAACCAAGCTCTAGTCTATGAAATTTGGTTTAAAATAGGGCAAAATAAGTGTGGATTTAAGATCATCTGAAATCTGTGAATCTATTTGCTGATTAATAAATGACATTAAGTTTTAATTATATGACATAAAATAATAAGCATTTGCAAAGTGTAATTTTATATAATACCTAAGAAAATTCTTAGGTAAATGACATTTAGAGAATGTATTTCTGTGTCCCCATGGATTCAGGCATAGGAACAGCTTGCTGCTTTTCAATCTTTTTATGAATGCCCCCAAGAAAATATTCTTGAATTTGGCTCATTGTGTAATATGAACGGTGATTGATCTTGTCAGGAGAAAGTCAACCACACTTAGCCCCTTGCAAAGCAAAAAGCGCAGCCTATATCTTAGTCAAGTTCTCTTTGCTGCTGCTTCAGCTGTCAAAGTCACTGGTGCAATGCAGCATTCAAGGTAATTTCCATTTAGTGGTGAAAGCTGTTTTCTTCAATTTCTTGACTTCTTTGTCTTTTTATTTGCCCCCTATCCATCTAATACCATTCCCATGTCATTGGCACACTTACATTTGCCTCACCTCGCTGATTTCTCCCCACCTGCATGACATGCCTAGAGCCCCAGTGCTGTTGATGCATTATCCATGCAGGACTTTGTTGCATGGTGACATTCCAGAGCAGAGCTCAGCCCACGGGCATCTGCCAATGTGTAGGAGCTCTCCTCTCTGGCAATTATTCAGTTTGATTACACACTATGATAAGCTATTAAGAGGCACTCATGCACAGCCCTTTATTTACCAACAGTTGAAATCTCCTGTTTGCTTCCACTACGTGTGGTGAAGTAAACAAAAGGGAAAGTCAGTCACCTGTAGTGGGGAACAGTGCTACAAGGCAGTGAGTTTAAGTCTCCCAAATAAAACTGGAGTCAACAGCCCAATTGGATCCATTTCCCCATCTAACACGTAGAGTAGCTAGAAAGGAAGTATATCTAATGGGTATGACCATGTAAATCTAGTTTTCAGAATTCTTATTCCTGTTTCTAATCATTTAGATGAACATTTTATTAGGCCAGAGGGGGAATAATCTTATATGCACTCATACTTTATCAACAAAATGCAGATGGGATTTTGAAAAGTGCCTATACAAGGAAAGTTCCTTACAACAAAAACTATAACGCTAGCTATTTAAATTTCCCTGTCTCCATTTATAATCTGTAGACTGCTGCTTTATTAATTTGGTTACAAGTGTATTTTCTGTGTAAATATTCATAGTAAATAATGCTTTCCATAAAAATTCGTATTAGTATCATTCTCTTACTCTAAAGAAAATGCCTAATGGCAGACTTATATGTTGAGTGCATGTAAGTACAGGTTGTCAATGAGTCTCTTTCCATTGTTAGACCTAAACAAGCTGTTTTAGAAAAGAATCTTTCTTTTTTAAGATTTTATTTATTTATTTGACAGAGATCACAAGTAGACAGAGAGGCAGGCAGAGAGAGAGAGGAGGAGGAAGCAGGCTCCCCGCTGAGCAGAGAGCCCAATGAGGGGCTTGATCCCAGGACTCTGGGATCATGACTTGAGCCGAAGGCAGAGGCTTTAACCCACTGAGACACCCAGGCACCCCAGAACAGAATCTTTTATTCTGAAAAGAAATCTGTCTGTAATAAGGCACCCTTAATTCCCCCTCATACATGGTCACCTTAAATAATTACAAACACCCGGTCAAAAAAACTCCATTTCTAATGCCCTTTTTCCTGCTTTCCACAGTCCCATACTCCCAGCCCCCAAAACAGGCATTTGGAACCTAGAGGAAGAAAGAGGAAATTAATTTGTTTATCAGGTAGTGTTGGAAAGTAAATGGCTTTCCTTTGAGGGTTTCTTTCCTTCTTTTCAGTGCATTGAATTTAGAGCCCTTCCTCCCCTACCTTTTTTCCCACTTGTTAATGCACTTCCTTCTTCCAAGGCAGTATCAATAAAGAGACCTGGGGATCCTGTTTGAGTTTGTTTACTCTCAGCTATAACTGGGAATATGATTTCTAGCAGCATACAATGAAATCTTGTTGTTGCGGGGGTGGGGAGGGGTAAAAACTATAATGTCCTGTGGAGTTCACTGTAATAAGAATGAATTGCACCCGTGTAAATAAATACTACACTTATTTATGTATTTATAAACTATTCTCTATATGTCCATATGGGAAGTTAGTTCTAACATGCACAGTCCATGCACCATAGGTAAGGATAACTATAGGGATGACAAAACTAATATATTTTTGTACAAACCCACAACTGCATATAGGTCCGAAACTGGTATGGCTATTTTATTTTATGTATATGTTTTTCAGTGACTCATCCCTGAAAGTCAATAACTGAGATAAATGTTTTAGATGTAAATATAACTAACTCCTTTAAGCACAGTTAGCTCTCTGAAAAGCAAAACAAAACCAAAACCTTCTAAACACACTGACTATCTTTTCTAAGACCATCAAATCACAACTATTTTGAGGTAGATACAGAAAATAAGAAATCTGATTAGAATTTACAGAATGTTTAAGTTGCCTATAAGATAATTTTATTCTGAATCATCTGTCTTCACAAACTAATACTCAGAAGATCTAAACATTTCTAAGAGAACTATAGTTAAATGATTATTTGGATATGCAAACATTATGAGGTTAGCAGATCATTTCTGGAAACCTTAAAACATTAAAAAATGAGTATTGCAAAATTTAACACTAGGAAATCTTTTTGGAAACTTTCAAATTTTTATGATGATATAACAGTACTACCACTTACTGCTTTATTCCTTCTAAAACAAGGAAAAGAAGATATTCCATTGTCCAAATTCCCCATTTCACAATCTGGTTGTGGTATCATATGTTCATAAAGAGTATTCACAGAGGCAAGAATTTCTGATATAAAAGTTTTACTTTTTCTCATTAGAAATGACTCCAAATTAATTTTAAATTAAATACCCAGAATATATATAGCTTTAAAATGAAATTAACAGGGATGCCTGCGTGGCTCAGTGGGTTCAGTCTCTGCCTTCGGCTCAGGTCATGATCCCAGGATCCTGGGATTGAGCCCTGCATCAGGCTCTCTGCTCAGCAGGGAGCCTGCTCCCCTCTTTCTCTCTGCTTGCCTCTCTGCCTACTTCTGATCTCTCTCTCTCTGTCAGATAAATAAATAAAAATCTTTAAAAAAAATGAAATTAACAGTTTTATTTACATGCTTTAAGAAAAAGATATATAAGTTCACAGAGTCTATATTAAATAAATTCACAGAAACAAATTAACCTAGACACTTTCCAGGTATTTAAGAAAGATACCAGTATTCAGAGATATAAACCTATATGTGTGTGTGTGTGTATATACATACACACATATATATGTGCATGTATACACACACACACACACACAAACAATGCTTTTGTGTTGAGTTTCTTTTTTTTTAATATTTTATTTATTTGACAGAGAGAAATCACAACTAGGCAGAGAGGCAGGCAGAGAGAGAGGAGGAAGCAGGCTCCCCACGGAGCAGAGAGCCCGACGTGGGGCTCGATCCCAGGACCCTGAGATCATGACCTGAGCCAAAGGCAAAGGCTTTAACCCACTGAGCCACCCAGGCACCCCTTTTGTGTTGAGTTTCTTATAAAAACTTTAATTTCTTCAGTTTTTGACTAAGAAAATATTCTTCTAAGTTTTATTCCAAATAGAAATTTTCCTTGATGGTGGCATTTAATAAAGAACAATTCTCATCCTTCAGTGTACTAGGACATTACTTCAGACTTTCATTCTGTAGATAGACTATAATAGACTTTCCATAGACTATCTTTCCATATTCTACAGAGCTGGTAATATACTGGAAATCTTAAGTTGTTTGGTTTCTAGGCTATTACATTGTCTTCAAGATATGTAATCAGAAAGAATATTTCCTAGTATTTTTGTCCACAGGTCACTCCAGCAGTGCTGCTGTAAAGCAACTAAAACAGAGGAAGATACAAACTCCAATTAAGTCAAAAAGCAGTTGACATGGATATTGGTATTAGCCTGTTTATTACAATGGCTACTATGTTAATATTCTTCTATGGTGAAAACATTTAGCATTGTGATCAATAGGATTATTATGAGTTATAAACAATACAGAAGAGGGCACTTGGGTGGCTTAGGAGTTAAGCCTCTGCCTTCGCCTCAGGTCATGATCTTAGGGTCCTGGGATTGAGTCCCACATTGGGCTTCCTGCTCGGCAGGGAGCCTGCTTCTTCCTCTCTCTCTGCCTGCCTCTCTGCCTCTCTGTGTCAAATAAATAAATAAAAAACTTTAAAAAAATAACAGAAGAAAATTTGGAAATTCCAATTCATCCTTTGGTATTTTCTGTTGTATAACAATTTTGTTTGTTAAAATGAGATTCAATCCTGACTATTACACTTATTTTAAAATAGATCCTGTAAAGTGTGACTACCTTTTCCCCATGCAGTTTCATTTTTCTTCTAATAATGCTCTACCCCGGTTGGTATGCCTGACAAAACCTACTAATCCTTCAAGAAGACCCAACTATTTTGTCATCTGTCATATAAAGCCATTGTCTCTCTTTGCAAATTAGCCCTCTTCCTCACAAGCCCTTCCACAGACCTTTGTCCCCGGTTCCCCTAGAACCATGATTCTGTTGCATAGGAATTGTCTCTGTTACAGTTTGTGTTCCTGACTGAAATAGTGCTTTGTGAGGGCAGGGATTATGTCTCATACCATATCTGACATATGATAAAATGCTCCATTGGACATACCGGCAAAGTGGCAGAGAACTTTTAATGTGCATGGGGGTTGCCTAAGTAGATGTCAGTTAAACAATGGACTCTTGATTTCGGCTGGGGTCATGATTTCAGGGTCCTGAGATGGATCCCCTCATTGGGCTCCACATTCATCAGGGAGCCTGCCTGAGAGCCTTTCCTTCTCCCTCCCCCTCAACCCCTCCCCACACTCACACATGTGTATTGTCTCTAAAATCAATCAATCAGTCAATCTTTGAAAAATAAATATGATTTCAAGCTCTTCTTTTGTTTGGAGAGCAGTAGTTTCCCTCAGTGGGGTGGGGCAGGGGCAATAAATTGTGAACATCCACAGGGCAAGGAACTTGCTTTATTTGTGTCTTCTCAGAGCATAAATACAAGTGCTCTCTGTAGTGAGCCTTCAGTGAGTACTCTAATGAGTCAATCATCTTTAAAGCAGGTCATGTTCACAACTGAAAATAACTTAAGCTTGTCAGTTATAAGTGTCATAATAAAGATATTCTTTATAAGTAAATTCACTGTCTGATGTTAGGAAAGTAATTAAACATTATTAAAAATGTTTTTGCTATAGATATTCCACAATTAAAGCAAAGCAGATAGATATGCTAACAAAAGTATTGCCTCTTTATTGTCTTCAAGACATTAACTTACTCATTTACATACCCATTGATTTATTTTGTCATTCACTCAGTGATTATTTATTATTTATATGCTATCTATCTAGTGTATATACATAGTACTGCTTTTCATGTGGTTTACAGGATGGCATTGAAGGTAGATGTTAAAGAAATAATTTCACAAATAATGGAAAATACAACTATAAAAATGCTGGTTGGTACTAGAGAGGTTGTAAGGGAACCCTAACCTTGTTAAGGATGGGGGAAGATAAAGTAGATTAAGGAAGGAATCTTTGAGGAAACATCACTTAAGCTGAATCCAGAAGTAGGAGAGATTGCCTGTCAAAGGGCTGAAGGGAGGAAATAGAGAAGTGAGTCTTTATGGTAGAAAGAATGATGAGGTAATGTTCTAATGCATGAAGGTACATTTTACATGAGGCAAGAATAAGCTGAGTGGGGTGTGACAAGGGAAAAGTCAAAAGATACAAATTAAGAATTAGACAGGAGTCAAAAGAGAAATAAATGGCATTCATGAAGTTGTCAGTTCTTCTTTTAAACGAGCATTTATATTTTTAGTATTCTGAAAATATTTTCAGCAAGCATGAAAAGTTTTTAGTTTCAACCTAAAATATTTTAATTTTTAAATAATTATTCCATACTTTATTTTTATGGATTGCCAGTGACTTATTTTTAAGGGACTTAAAAATAGAAAATATAGGAGCTGGTTATGGGAGTTTGTGACTAATTGAATCGGCCTGGCTCTCATGAATAGGAAGAGGAGAGTGGGTGTGATGAACACTTAAGGAGGTAGAGCCAGGCCTTAACAGTAGCTACCCCTAGTGCACTCAATATTCCAGACAAAACTCATGTCCTAAATTTGTTGTTTCAAGAAAAGGATAGCTCACCTAGCTCTGGGCAAGCAGTAGTAAGGAACTGACCTTACCAAAAGGACTGTACAGTAGCTTCACAAAATAGAAGCTCAGTGTAAATTCCTGTCCCTGGCTTTTCTATGTAAGTCACATAGATGATAAGCTATTGTTTTTTGTTATACTAAAATGCACAGCCCTTGTGTATCAACAGAGTGTAAAGCAAGATGTATCACTGTGGCAACTGTAACTGCAATCTCAAACCAGAAAATGGACATCTATGATGTGCAGAATTTTATGGAGGTAGTGATCTCATGCAGTTCCTATGGCTCTGGTAGCAGAGACAACATTGGACTAAGAAGTCAATAGATGATGTTCTGTAGATAAGTAGGCAGCATCTCTATATAGCTCATTTCCTCTAGTTTGTCCTGCCATTTTTCAGAGATCATTACTTGTCTGAAGCATGATTTTGGCATTGTGAGAAAGAAGTTGACTACTGACAAATGTTTCCTCATGGCTTTGACTTTCTGTATTATCCTGAATTGATTATAGGTGGTTTTGTACAGTTTGTAAGCAATATAATGTATTTTCTTTTCAATGCTATTCGTGGAACACTTCAACTAAGAGATAGATACCAAATTTTCATCTATTCATGTTTGTCTATATAGTTGCTTATAAAAAATACTGTTGGAAATTTAAAATGCCTAGAAACTAATTGTGGTATATTCCCATGTCATATTAATACATTTGCTCTGTTAGATGGATTAATATAAAATGATCAGTATAGAATTCATATTAGTAAGTGATATGTTATGAGGAATCTTGTGGGGAAAGGATTAAAAGATTAAGAGTCATGCTTTTCATTATGCAGTCTTCTGAAGAAGTTAATTTTTTAAAATCATTTTTCAAATTCAAACAAAAAATTTATGAAAAAGGATTTTTTCACTTTGAATCAGTGAATTGAATGTATCAAGAGACAACTAGAAAGGAATATTATTTTAAACCTTTCTTACATTGATAGAAAATATCAAATCTTTTTTATAGGAGAACATCTAAGTCAAAAATTATGATGTTTTAATATATTTATGAAAACATAATTTATTATTAAAAATCTGGAAGTTCTGGTCAAGCATATGAAACAATAAATGAGGATTTTAACAACTTGGATATTCACAACAACTTAAGATTAACCCGTTTTGTTTCTTTTTCTTTTCACATAAATGTAGACACAAAATATCTTCAATATCAATGATTTATCCTCTCAATAACTCTGTTAAGGAGAGAAAGGAAGGTTGATATGAGCAAGTGAATTCTGAAGGAAAGGTGAGGGAAGAGAAATAAATCACTTTCAAATATTTTTAATGATTAGAAGGCCTCCCTTTTATTTACATTCATTTTGCATTTGACTCCTCATTAACATATGCCCTTATTCATCTTTTCATTAGCAGAGTTCATAGCAACCTAGAGAGAGACAGATAGACATTGTAAGCCTTCTTTCATGATAGGGTGGAGGACAAAGTTGTCTTGTTTGTATAACTTTAGCCTTTTTGATATTACTGAGGAGTAATAGAGCAACCTCACAAGAGCAACCCTGAATTAGAGACGTTGGGATGATGAATGAGCAATTCATCCAGAGCTTCCTTTGGATAGGCAAACAGTCTTAGACCTGTGTGTGAACTACTCTCCAGGCAGCTGGGGAATAGGGCAAGTCAATGTCATTATTTCCCTGAAAGTACTTTCTGTTCTAGGCATGGAGTCTTTTCAAGGCAGCAAGAAGTATCACACAGATGACTCAGCATCATGCACAGGTGCTGGCTGGATTCAGCCCTTGGACCTGGGATTATAGCCTATTCAGATAATCATTGAGATGTTAAAGAATTCCAGTCCAGGATCAAAAACAAAGCAAGCATTTTCCTGTTTTGTTTTGTTTTGTTTTCCAGTTGGTTTCCCATGATCCTTTTCAAGTGTAAATTCTATTTATATTCCTAAAATTCATAGTCAAATTACTTTCTTAGTTCCTGACTTATCAACTGTTTCATTTCTCTTTGTGACATTACTGAACTATCTTTTTTCAGCTTTACTATCTTTATCCATGAACATGAGGATACTATAACCTAATTCACAGTGATATTTCCAGGATTAAAGAGATAACACATGGAAAACTATGGCAGAATCTTTGGGACATAGAAAGTCAGTCCTCTTCCAAACATGGAAATCAGAGGTTTAGCCTTCCAAAGCATTTTGTTGTCATTCTTCCACTCTTTCTGGTAGATAACTATTAAAGATAAAAGTGTGGGATGCCTGGGTGGCTTAGTCAATTAAGAGTCTGCCTTCAGCTCAGGTCCTGATCTCAGGGTCCTGGAATCAAGCCCTGCATTGGGCTCCCTGCTCAGTATTTCCGAATTCCTTTACATGTCATGGGACATCTTGAAAGGTGGAACCAAATACTTTTACATGTATAATCTCATACCCTGTTTTAACAATCAGTAGGAAAAAAACATAAAACAAATACTCTGATTAGATAAAAGTTGGAATATATTTGAAATTTTAAAAACTTGTTTTTTAATTTTTTTTGCATAGACATTTTAAGACAATCAGAGTTGTGGATCATGAAGCATAGTGTGGTCAAAAGTCTTTATCCCAAAATTTATCTTGAAAAATATAGCCAATAATGTCATTTTCATGTAGGTACAATCATTTCCCTGCTATTAATATAATATTTAGAATTATTATGATTAAGCTTAATGCTTCCTAAAATTCCACTATATCAGAAAACCCAAGATGACCTAATTTTTTTTAAAGGTTACTAGGAGTCTTATACAACTAAATAAAATTTCATCTATAAGTAGTCTGTTGTAATAAAGAATGTAGCAATATAACTTTAGCCAACAATATAATTTTAGAATCACCATTCTAAGATTTGCATTAAGGTTATTCATATTGAAGGGGCCCAAAACATCCATAATAATCAAAGTATACAAAACTGATTTGGTAGAGAGGTTTGTAGAAACAGATCTTACTTTCATATCCTAATGATTACCCAAATGTACTTAAGAATCAAATCTTGTTCCTTTTTCTAATTTTGTAGTAAGTCTCAAAACTTTTTCTTAAAATTAGTTAAATTACTGCTAAGGTTGACTATGGTCATGAAATTATAAATCTTAGGAAAAATATTCTGGTTCTTTACCAAACATGGCAATGAAACAAATCATCTTAATTTCCAAGAATACATTATTATTTTTCTTTTCTCTCTAAAGATGTTGTTAGTTCCTGAGTGCACCATGTTTTGGGGAAGAAACAGAATGTACATTCTAAGACTTACTTTGAATTTGGTTTAGGGTGGAAGCTGATTGAAATTTAACTGATTCAACTTGTCATAACATACAAAGACTAAGAAATGGATAATTGAGAAAACATTCTGAAAATAAAGTTTAACTTGGTGATCTCTTATAATAGCTTGCTAAAATTTAAGCTGCCAGGGAATAATTAGTCAATGAAATGAATGTAACATTAGTTAGATGTTTCACTAATGTACATCTTACTGGGGCGCCTGGGTGGCTCAGTGGGTTAAGCCTCTGCCTTCAGCTCAGGTCATGATCTCAGGGTTCTGGGATCGAGCCCCACATCAGGCTCTCTGCTCAGTGGGGAGCCTGCTTCCCCCTCTCTCTTCTGCCTGCCTGTGATCTCTCTCTCGGTCAAATAAATAAATAAAATCTTTAAAAAAATGTACATCTTACTATCTTAGAAACTATTATTTAGTATTCATTCAATACACATTCACTGAGCATTATAAGATGCATAGTAACTTGTTAAACGTTCAAACACTTAACGTAAAAATTGTTGGAGAGGTAACCTCAAATTAAAACTCAGATAAAAAATTATACAATTGAGGAATAATTAAAATCAAAGTAAAAGTATTTGCTATTGACACAGGCGTTTAGAGAAGGGGAAAGTTATTTATGAAGGAAAGCCAATTAAAGATGTGCCATATAAGCAAATGTTGAAGTGAATGGGAATGATTTGTATAGATGGATAGAGGAAGATTAAAAAAAAATTTGAAATAAAGGTAACATAGTTAGAGGCCTAAGATCAAAAAAGAGTGTGTTGTATTAAGGGGACAGTCAGGAAACTATAAAGGTCTCAATGGAATATTTATAGTAGTGTGAAGTAAGGTTAGACAGGATTTTGAAAGCCAATCCGAAGTTTTAGAGTTTATACCATGAGCACTAAGGAATTATGAGAAGCTTTGGAAGAAACCCTACCTTGCTGATGGTAGTGAAAATTGGTTCAGTATTTCTGAAAATTTTCTTATTCTTTGACCCAACTGTGACAATTCTGGGAATCTATCCTGAGGGGAGAAAATCAGAGATGACTTAAAAATGAATATTCTACAATGCTATTAATAACCTTGAGAAACTGAATTTGCCCTAAATGTCTAACAATAGGGTTACAGTTAAATGAATTATGATACCTCTGGGAACATGATATGTTCATTGAACCGCAAGTTCTAAAAGAAAATCTATGACCCCAAAATGTAATCTATTTAGTAAATTAGGCTAAAAACAGATACTGGTACTATTGAAAAGTACACAAAAATATTAACTCTGGTTATCAATAGTTAAGGAATATTCTGGGTGATTCTTTTGGCCTTTTCTGAACTTAAAAACTTTGTAACATGGAGTTTCCATAATTTAGTACATAGTATTTCCAAAAAATAAATAATCATAAAGTAATTTGTGACAAGATACTAACATAAATACTTCTATATTTTAGAAGGAGCAATGCATGAGACTGTAATGATAAGATATGGGTAGGCAGGAGGCATATATAACTGTATATGCTTGAATGGATGATTAGAATGGAAAGAATAGGTGAGTAAAAGAAACATGATCAGCAGATATTTGATATCTGCTTGGACATAAGGTGTGAAGGATAAAATGTCAAGCCTGAGAATTGATGGAAATGAAAATCATTACTTTCAATGTTAAAATCAGTGATGATTTTGGTATTGAATTATTAAATTTTAGGATCATAATTGGTACCCAGAATATGACGATAGAGCTTATATGAAACTGAGGAAGTAAAAAATACGCATTTAAGGATCATCAAGTAGTATTTTAAGCTGTTAGAGATGAACTGCTAGAAAATGAGAAGACAGCAGAAAATGAAGGAGGCCCAACCTGAAGCTTGAAGAATAAAATCCATAAATGGAGGAGGATAAAACAGCAAATAACCTAGAGAAAAGTGGTCAAGGAGCAGGCAGTTGGAGAACGGAGTAAACTACAATGTCACTGGAAGACAACAAAAAAAAGGGAGTGTTTCAATGTGACAGTTGTTAATGTTGTCAAATATGGTAGCGTTCTGAAAAAAAAATGTGTTGCAAAAGAACGTCACCAACGTAGAACATTAATGAAGGGGATGGACGGAGGAGAGGCTTGTGTGCACCCTTAGTAACCGCAGACAAAGTTGAATTAGAAACTGTTGTTTAAAAATCTGGTACAACATAAATAAGCTGTGAATATTTGGGAATTGTCATTTGCTTCCTACCTGGAGTCCATGTGCACAATGTTGTCCATGAATGAAGTGTATGATGCTTTCTCTACTTTTATTTCAGGTGAATACCTTAGATGGAGTCAAGAATTTTACAGTGTTTTCCTAAAACTTCAATTCCATAGGATTTTACTAGTGTGAGAGTTAAATAAACAAGGTGTTCTGGAGTAAAGTGATTTGGGGAAAAACTGAATTATACAAAACCGAGGTTTCTTTAAAGAAAGACTTCATGCAACTTACTATTTTTATATATACTATGAATGTCCATAGAGGGGCTTTGGAAAAAACAATTTCCAAAATTCTTTGAGCATAGAATTCTTTTTTTTTTTATCTGTTCTTTTTTTTTTAACTTTAATTTATTTATTTTCAGCGTAACAGTATTCATTGTTTTTGCACAACACCCAGTGCTTTTCATGGAGCACCTCCTAGACTAGTTTTCTGTGTACTTGATAGTGGGAAATAATGACGGACCTACTGTAGTGAGAAGTTTAGCCTCTTCCCATGCCCAAGGATCACCTATCCTACAACTTCAGTTTTGAGCTCTTCAAGCTTAGAACAACAGAGATGTTAATTACTATACATTTATGGAACTTCTCCTTTTCTTTCACAGTTTTTATTTAGAATCACATAGTAAAATATTCTTCAGAGGGTAACTGCAGATGGCATAAGACCAAATAGATGCTGTTCTTGAAAAAAGTAAAATGTGATTTTTGATCTTTGATGGTATGTAGCATTCCAGTTCTTTCCTTTAAGAAGAGCTATCATTTAGCTGTAGTAAATAGTTTAACAATAATTTGAGGAAAATTAATTTCAAGATTAAAGTATTAACTTCACATTCAGTATTTCCTTTTCTGTTACGCCACATATATGGACTGCTTTTCAGTCATGCACCTGAAATGGCTAGACATTCTCTGCTTTCTCTATCTACTGACTTTTATTCCCTAAGCATAATTTCATGAAGAGGATTTCTATGACTCCTAGGCTGAAAACCCCCATAGAAGAACTCTGTGCCTACTGCTGTCAAACAATTTACCACCCTGCATTGTAGTTGCCTGCTCTCTGGTGCGTCTTTGTACTGTGTTTTTGGAACCACTAAATGTGTAGTGCCTAGGATCTAGTCATTGCTTAATAATGGTTGAATAAATGAATACAAGTTAATTAATGGATCTTCTGTGCATTTATGAATTCTGAAACTCTATAGAAAGTGTTTGGTTATAGGAGGTTATACAAAGCTCAAATAATTTACAAATACAATGTGTATTTTATTTTATTTTATTTATTTATGGTTTTTTTAAAGATTTTATTTATTTATTTATTTATTTATTTTTTTAAAGATTTTATTTATTTATTTGACAGAGAGAGAGATCACAAGTAGGCAGAGAGGCAGGCAGAGAGAGAGGAGGAAGCAGGCTCCCTGCAGAGCAGAGAGCCCGATGTGGGGCTCAATCCCATGACCCTGAGATCATGACCTGAGCCGAAGGCAGCGGCTTAATCCACTGAGACACCCAGGCGCCCCAAAGATTTTATTTATTTATTTGACAGACAGAAATCACAAGTAGGCAGGGAGACAGAGAGAAAGGAGGAAGAGGCTCTCCGCGGAGCAGAGAGCCCGATGCGGGGCTCGA
Source organism: Meles meles (assembly GCF_922984935.1). Taxonomy (NCBI): domain Eukaryota; kingdom Metazoa; phylum Chordata; class Mammalia; order Carnivora; family Mustelidae; genus Meles; species Meles meles. The sequence continues at coordinate 81,099,910 of NC_060071.1, forward strand.
TCCCAGAACCCTGGGATCATGACCTGAGATGAAAGCAGAGGCTTTAACCCACTGAGCCACCCAGGCGCCCCTATTTATGTTTTTACTTTTTGATTGACTTCCTTTGGATTTTTCCCATAGTAGTGAGTATTTGAGAATTTTTATTTAAATTCAAGAATTTTTATTTAAAGCTATACTTTACAAATATCAAACAAGAAATTTCTCCCATGCTTCATCTCCCTTCTTCTTTGTTTTTTTCTAATAACCTTCTTTTCCTTCATCCTTTAAAATGAACAGATGGGCTGTTCAATGTTTTTGCAAATCTACTTGCTAAACATTCTTACAGACTAAGCAAGCAACAATTGAAAATGAAATCTAACAGTCATTTTACTGTTCTCCCATCAACTGGAGCAATAAAATGATTCCACAGGAGCATTTCTACCACTAGAAAATGTGATAGTGTTGTACTCTATTTCCTTTTACTTTCATAAGTGATAATAGATGATTTCTTCTTGTTTCTCCCTTTCTCCTCTTTCTTGTCTTCTGTATATGCTAGTGATTTCAAATTCCCTTAGCTGCAGAAATTTTCTTTAAAAATGTCTTATGTTTTGGGGCACCTGAGTGGCTCAGTGGGTTAAGCCTCTACCTTTGTCTCAGGTCATGATCTTAGGGTCCTGGGATAGTGCCCTGCATCGGGCCCTCTGCTCAGTGGGGTGCCTGCTTCCCCCTCTCTCTCTGCCTGCCTCTCTGCCTAATAGTGATCTCTCTCTCTGCCAAATAAATAAATAAAATCTTTAAAAAAAATAAAAATACCTTATGTTTCTAGTTACAGAAAAGTAGAACTGCTCTGTATGGCAGTTGGGGAAATGTTGTGGAAAGTGAATTCCCACCTTGTTTTAAGCTTCTGTGGTGGCCTTTGTGATGTATCTTTGGAACATAAATGCAAAACCAGTGGGCTAGAAGTTTATTTATTTATTTTTTTTAAGGAATGCAAGACTCTATAGTTGACATTTTAATCTAAAGTTTGCCCTTCTGTAGCAGGATTCGCTAGGCTTCAAAGTTACGGCCGATTCTTTAAATATTCTATCACTTGATTATTAGCATTAAAGTCATTCAATAAACTAAAAACACAGAATCATACTTTGGCTTGTTTTCTTGTTTAATGGAGGATGTATAAGCTGTGTTTTGTCTGAAAAAAATATATAAATATGGAAGAGGAAATAATAGGGGTCTAGATGATTTAGAGCATTAATATGAATAAGACATAAAGAAATTTACCTCTAGGCTAATAATCTGAATTTTCCCAGAACAATAACAACTAAAAATTGTCAACCTCTGACAGCTGTTTGATGGTTGATAGAAAATGTGGTAGGACTGTCCATCTCATTCACATTATGCAGGTGTCCACATTTTAAAAAAATCATAATTGGCACTAATTAAGACTATCGTTGGCAGCTTCAGCAAGAAGGCAGACACTGAGTGGGCAGGAAGATCTGCCTGGCCTCTCAGCTCCAGACTTCCTGGCAGGTCACTGCTGAATTGTATTAACAAAGCTAGTTATTCTTGCTCTTCTAATTCTGTAGAAAGAAAAACTCAATTTGCTATTACTAGCAAAATAAACAATTCCAGTATATTTATTACTATACATTTACTACATATATTGGAAAGTCCAGGCTCAGGATGCTCTTTGGTAATAAGAATGGGCACACGCATTATGCATCATCCCTTATGAGAAGGCAGTGTAGCCAGATCATCAGCACAAGCTCTGCACAGTGAACGTCTACACGATTGACAGGAGAGGTAATTCTTATTAAGTGTGTGATGGACCTGTATCAGCTGATAACCATGAGCTTTGCTTTTAGGACTTGCTGCCAATACCTGTTATGGTCTTTGTATTTCAGTTGTGATGTGTGAATTGTATTTGCCACCAGACACATTTGTGACTTTTATCTTGTTCTCACATGAAAATGAAGTTGGCAATTAAACTTACTGTATTGAGATTCCCATCCTAAAGAGTATTTTTATATTTTCTGCGATGATAAGATTTTAAGCGTAGAAGATTCATTCTCTTTTGTTGAGGAAGAGAGAAGTGTGTCTGCATAGGCCAGTCAATATGAAAAAGGTATTTGGTGTTGGTTTCTTGTAAGTGTATTTTACAAATTATTCAGCCTTACAGACCCATGTTCAGTTTTACATTCAGATGAAGGTCTAGATTAGGGGTAGGAGGAAAATAAAGCTCTGAAGTGGGGTACCTAATCATATGAAGGTTTGCAATTTTGTTAGGAATAATAGAGAAGCAATATTGAGAACTGTGGGGTTAATGAACACGGGTGTGGCTTTCATGTGCAAATTTCTTTTGATTAGATGGAACAACAATTCCCAGCGTTGAGACTGGTGTCCACACACCCAGGCCTGCATCTGCATGTAAATGGCTTCATTAGAAGCCAGATCTGTGTGTACTGATGAACTGTACAAGGCACTCACAGAGTCTCCGCTTCATGGGCTGCTTTCTTGCTGTGTCTGTTTCCTGTTCAGAAAATAAGTGATATATTTCTCCTTTCTGCCAAGCTGTTGAAAAAAAAAAAAGGAATAGATTGAGAACACGAAGGGGTGAGGCCAGTGTACTGTTAATATATTTGTTCTCTTTTCCTTATTCTTATGGACTACAGATTGGAAACATATCCTTTTATATATCTGAGTGAAATTAAACTTCCTCAAATTTACCCGGCCGTTATCAAGGTTAGAGTTTCTGTGGTTTGCCATTTATTCAATGCTGACAGGAGAATGGTTCTTGTGTCAAACAAGAGTATCACTGAATATACAAAGAACCTAACTATCTGCTCATTCTACCTAGATTGAACCAGACCTCTAAAACTCCCTGAGTTTTTGTTTTATGATTCGGGGCTTACCACTAAGGAGAACAGTCTCCTTTGTAAGAGAAAAGGGTGCAATATGTTGTCAATATTTGGTTAATGAAATTCTGAAGCATCACTAGTTTGGAATATCTCTAGGGAATTTTTCTCAATAATCAGTTGATTTATAAATTGAACTGGTTTGCTTTCAGCAGTAGTCCATTTATTTTAGATGAAATTCGTTGATGCCTGGTTTTTGGGTGGTGCTAATTTTGGGGCTCTGAAGTAGTAAGACCTGTGTTATATAATAAAAATAATTACCAGGTTATTTCTGTTCACAATTTTTTTAGGGGAACAGTTTTAATAACTATTGAGATTTAATTTACAAAACATAAAATGCATAGGTTTTTAAGTGCAGTAAAGAATTTTGCTAAGTCTTTACACCATAATCAAGATATAGAACATTTTCTGACCCCAACAGATTTCCTTATGTCCTTCCTAATCAACTTTCGCCTATCCCCCAGCTTTTGATGACACTGATCTGCTTTTGATCAATGTATTAGATTTTCTTCCTTGCAACTTTAAATAAGTGGTATCACATGTATTCTTTTCTGTTTGACTTTTGTTCTCAGCATAATGTTTTAAATATTCATCCGCATCATTGTATGTATTTGTAACTTATTCCTTTTTACTGCTGAGGAATATTCATTTTGATATACCATGACTTGTTTATCTATTTACCTGCTGATGTTCTTTTAGGCTGTTTCCACTTTGGGACTGTAATGAATAAACTTGCTGTAAACATTTGTGTACAAATCTTTATGTGGATTTACATTTTTATTTCTTTTGAGTAAATACCTATGATTGCTGGTTCATATGGTAAGATCATGCTGACCTTTATTAGAAACTTCCAAACTATGCTAATGTGACTGCTAGTTTGCATTCCCACTAGGAATGTGTAAGAATTTCAGTTGTTCCATAGTCTAGCTGATATTTCATTGACCATCTTTTAAATTTTAGCCCCCACTTCTAATGACTATTAAATGATACTTCACTGCATTTTCATTTCAATTCATATTTCACTAAATTTTCATTTCCCAGGGGACTAATAACATTGAAACTTTGTTGCTATATACATTGGCCTTATATATGTCTTCTTTTGTGAAATTTTGCTCCTGTTTTTAATATTTTTGCATTTTTCTTTTTGATACATGTGAGTTCTTTAAATATTCTGGATCTGGCCATAAGCTTGTTTTCAGAAATATTAATCGTAAATATTTTCTCCTAGTCAGTGTCATACCTTTTCATTTTCCTAATCAGAAGAGTTTTTTTAAATCATGAAGCTTAATTAATTGTTTCTTTTATGTTATTGCTTTTAATGAACTTTCCAAATATATTTGTCTTCTGTGAGGTAACATAAATTTGTTTCCTAGAAATTTTATAGTTTTAACTTTTATGTTTAATTCTAATTCTAGCTCCATTTCAAGTTAATTTTTGTGTGTGGTATAAGATAAGGTTTGAGGGTTGTTTGTTTGTTTGTTTGTTTTCTTATAATGATACTGTTATTTTATCACTGTTTTTTGGAAAACACTAATCTTTTCACCATTGAATTGCTTTAACAACTTATAAAAAATCAAGTAAGTTGGTAAATCAAGTAGGTTGCTAAATCAAGTACATATTTGTGGATTTATTTCTGGAATATTTCTTCTGTTTCATTGATCTGTGTCTCTATCCTTAAGCCAGTACCACATTATTTAAATTATTGTAGCTTTAGAATAAGTCTTGAAATCAAGTAGTGTAATTCTTTCACCTTTTTCCTTCAACTTCAGTTTTAATTATTCTAGATCCTTTAAGTATTCACATAAATGTAAGAGTCAGCTTATTAATTTCTACCAAAATAAACTGCTCAAATTTTTATTGTACTTGAGTAGACTCTAGAACTCAGTTTTGGGGAGAATTAAATTTTAACCATATTGAGTATTATAATTCATCAACATGGTATATCTCTCCATTTACTTAGATCTTTTTTTTTCCTCAGAAATCTTTTATAATTTTCAGTGTATAGATCTTACAAAAACTACTAATTTATCCATAAATATTTTGTGGTTTTAGATGCCATTCTAAGTGCTATTGTTTTAATTTGGTTTCCAGTTTTTTCCATGATATAGAAATAAAAATAATTTCTGCATGTCACTTAATATTCTGATAAATGGCTGTTATTTATTAGTTCTTTTTTATTGAAAGTATTTTATTTTATTCTATTGTGTGATTTTTGAGTGATTATCTATGCCGATACTGTGCTAAGCATAGAACAAACATTACCTCTTCAGTAATTAAACAATTCTTGATATAGAGTTTTTTATTATTTTTAGCAGCTTTATTGAGGTATAATTGGTGTACAAAGAACTGCATATATTTAATGTGTACAATTTTGATGAGTTTGTACACATGCAAACACTCATAATGTATCCCTTAATTAAGATAACAGACCTATCCCAAACCTCCCAGGGTTTTTTTGTATCCCATATTTTGGGGGGAGAGGGCTAAGTAAACAACAATATGATTCCATTAAAATGGATTCCATTAAAATTCTATTTTAAATAAATTATGAAGTGCACAACACTGCATTGTTAACTTTAGGCACTAGTATGTGGTACAGCAGATCTCTAGAACTTATTCATCGGCATAAGTGAAACTTTATATCCTTTGATTAACACCTTCCTATTTCCCCCATCCCTTAGCCCATGACAACCAGTACTGTTCTCTCCTTCCATCAGTTTGGCTATTTTAAATTCTTCATATAAATGGAATCATGCAGTATTTACCCTTACATAACTGGTTTATTTCAGTGAGCATAAAAAATGTTAGAGAAGTTTGGAGAAATTGGAAGCATATTGGTAGGAATGTAAAATGGTGCAGCAAAAATATGTGAAACAGTATGGCGGTCCCTCAAAAAATTAAAAATAAACCTACCATATGATCTAGTAATTCCACTCTGGATATATATAGAAAATAACTGAAATCAGGATTTCAAAGAGATACCAGCTCTCTCATGTTCATTGAAGCACTGTTCACAATACCAAAATATGGAAACAACCCAAGTGTTCATTGACAGATAAACGGATACAGAAAATGTGGTATACACATACAGTGGAATATTATTCAGTGTTTAAAATTAAGGGAATTCTCAGGATTTCTGGGGTGCTCAGTTGGTTAAACATCCAACTCTTGATTCTACTTTGAACATACTACATTGCTTAGGTTGTGATGTGGGAGTCATAAGATCAAGACCTCCATCAGGCTCTGCACTCAGTGGGGAGTCTGCTTGAGATTCTCTCCTTCTCCTGTCCCTGCCACTGCTTGCTCTCTCTCACACTCAAATAAATACATAAATCGTTTTAAAAAAGTATTAAAAAATTTAAAAATAAGGGAATTCTGCTATTTACAAAATCACTTATTAATTCTTGAATGACATTCATACTCTTAAACCAAACTTGCATTCTTGAAATAAACTTCATGATGTAATATCCTTTTTATAAATCACTGCTTTTCATTGTTACTATTTTGTGAAGGCTTTTTGCATCTATGTCCATGAAGATATTATATGCTTAGAGTGTCTGCCTGATTTTTGTATCTGAGTAATGCTATCTTCATAAAATTCACTGACAACTTTTCCTTTCTTCTCAATTATTTGTTAGAGTTTGTGAAAGCTGGCATTAATTCTTCCTTAGATGTTTGATAGAATTATTTAGTATGGACAGCTGGGCCCTGTTTTTTCTCCATGGGAAAGTTCTTAACTAAAATTCAATTTCTTTAGTAGATATAGGAATACTCTGATTTTCATTTTCTTTCTGAATCAGTTTTATATTATGTCTTTTAGTGAATTAGTCTGTCTCATCTGAGTTTTCAAATTTATTGACAGTGTTCATGTAATTCTTTTATTATTCTTTAAGTATCTATAAGATGTGTAACATTCTGCGTTTATTCCCAATATTACTATTTTTGTCTTCTTTCTGTTTTGTTGTTGTTTTTGATAAGTCTAGCAAGTGATTTAACAATTTTATCATTCTTCTGCCAGTTTTTTTGTTTTTAAATTTTTTTAATTTATTTTTTAATTTTTTTATAAACATATAATGTATTATTAGCCCCAGGGGTACAGGTCTGTGAATTGCCAGGTTTACACACTTCATAGCACTCACCATAGCACATACCCTCCATAACCCCACCACCCTCTCCCAACCCCCTTCCCCCCAGAACCCTCAGTTTGTTTTGTGACATTAAGAGTCTCTTATGGTTTATCTCCCTTCTGATCCCATCTTGTTTCATTTATTCTTTTCCTACCCCTCAAACCCCCCAATGCTACATCAATACTTCCTCATATCAGGGAGATCATATGACAGCTGTCTTTCTCCAATTGACTTATTTTGCTAAGCATAATACCCTCTAGTTCCATCCACATCCTTGCAAAAGGCAAGATTTCATTTCTTTTGATGGTTTCATAGGATTCCATTGTATATATATACCATACCTTCTTTATCCATTCATCTGTTGATGGACATCTAGGTTCTTTCCATACTTTGGCTATTGTGGACATCGCTGCTATAAACATTCAGGTGCATGTGCCCCTTGGGATCACTACATTTTTATCTTTAGGGTAAATACCCAGTAGTGCAATTGCTGGGTCATAGTGTAGCTCTATTTTCAACTTTTTGAGTAACCTCCATGCTGTTTTCCAGAGTGGTTGCACCACCTTGCATTCCCACCAACAGTGTAGGAGGGATCCCATTTCTCCACATCCTGGCCAGCATCTGTCCTTTCCTGACTTGTTACTTTTAGCCATTCTGACTGGTGTGAGGTGGTATCTCATTGTGTTGTGATTTGTATTTCCATGATGCCAAGTGATGTGGAACAATTTTTCCTGTGTCTGTTGGCCATCAGGATGTCTTCTTTGCAGAAATGTCTGTTCATGTCCTTTGCCCATTTCTTGGTTGGATTCTTTGTTCTTTGGGTATTGAGTTTGGTACGTTCTTGATAGATTTTGGACACTAACCCTTTATCTGATGTGTCATCTGCAAATATCTTCCCCCATTCTGTCAGTTGTCTTTTGGTTTTGTTAACTGCTTCCTTTGCTGTGCAAAAGTTTTTGATCTTGATGAAGTCCCAATAGTTCATTTTTGCCATTGCTTCCCTTGCCTTTGGTGATGTTCCTAGGAAGAAGTAGCTGCAGCTGAGGTCGAAGAGGTTGCTGCCTGTGTTCTCCTCAAGGATTTTGAAGGATTCCGTTCTCACATTGAGGTCCTTCATTCATTTTGAGTCTATTTTCTTGTGTGGTGTAAGGAACTGGTCCAGTTTGATTTTTCTGCATGTGGCTGTCCAATTTTCCCAACACCATTTATTGAAGAGGCTTTTTTCCACTGAACATTCTTTCCTGCTTTCTCAAAGATTAGTTGACCATAGAGGTGAGGGTCTATTTCTGGGCTCTCTACTCTGTTGCACTGATCTATGTGTCTGTTTTTGTGCCAGTACCATACTGTGTTGATGATGACAGCTTTGTAATAGAACTTGAAGTCTGGAATTGTGATGCCACCAACTTTGGCTTTCTTTCTTTCTTTTTTTTTTTTTTAAAGATTTTATTTATTTATTTGACAGAGATCTCAAGTAGACAGAGAGGTAGGCAGAGAGAGAGGAGGAAGCAGGCTCCCTGCTGAGCAGAGAGCCCAATGCGGGGCTCGATCCCAGGACCCTGGGATCATGACCTGAACCAAAGGCAGAGGCTTTAAACCACTGAGCTACCCAGGTGACCCTGGCTTTCTTTTTCAATATTCCTTTGGTTATTCGAGGTCTTTTCAGGTTCCATATAAATTTTAGGATTATTTGTTCCATTCGTTGAAAAAAAATGGATGGGATTTATAGGGATTGTATTAATTAATTAATTAATTTTTTTTTCAGCATAACTGTATTCATTGTTTTTCAAAACACCCAGTGCTCCATGCAATACGTGTCCTCCCTATTACCCACCACCTGGTTCCCCCAACCTCCCACCCCCGCCCCTTCAAAACCCTCAGGTTGTTTTTCAGAGTCCATAGTCTCTTATGGTTTGCCTCCCCTTCCAATTTCCCTCAACTTCCTTCTCCTCACCATCTCCCAATGTCCTCCACGTCATTTGTGATGCTTAGGGATTGTATTAAATGTATAGATTGCTTTAGGTAGCATAGACATTTTCACAATATTTGTTCTTCCAATCCAGGAGCATGGAACATTTTTCCATTTCTTTGTGTCTTTCTCAGTTTCTTTCATGAGTACTTTATAGTTTTCTGCATATAGATTCTTAGCCTCTTTGGTTAGGTTTATTCCTAGGTATCTTATTGTTTTGGGTGCAATTGTAAATGGGATTGACTCCTTAATTTCTCTTTCTTCTGTCTTGTTGTTGGTGTAGAGAAATGCAACTGATTTCTGTGCATTGATTTTATATCCTGACACTTCACTTAATTCCTGTACAAGTTCTAGCAGTTTTGGAGTGGAGTCTTTTGGGTTTTCCACATAAAGTATCATAACATCCGCAAAGAGTGACAGTTTGACTTCTCCTTTGCTGATTTCAATGCCTTAATTTCTTTTTGTTGTCTGATTGCTGAGGCTAGGGCTTCTAATACTATGTTGAATAGCAGTGGTGATAAGGGGCATCACTTCCGTGTTCCTGACCTTAGTGGAAAAAGTTTTTTCACTCTCAGATTTTCTCCATTGAGAATGATATTTATGGTAAGTTTTTCATAGATGGCTTTGATAATATTGAGGTAAGTGTCCTCTATCCCTACACTTTGAAGAGTTTTGATCTGGAAGGGATGCTGTACTTTGTCAAATGCTTTTTCTGCATCTATTGAGAGTAGCATCTGGTTCTTGTTCTTTCTTTTATTAATGTATTGTATCACATCGATTGATTTGCAGATGTTGAACCAAACTTGCAGCCCTGGAATAAATCCCAATTGGTCGTGGTGAATAATCTTTTTAATGTACTGTTGGATCCTATTGGCTAGTATTTTGGTGAGAATTTTTGCATCTGTGTTCATCAAGCATATTGGTCTGCAATTCTCTTTTTTGATGGGATCCTTGTCTAGTTTTGGGACCCAGGTGATGCTGGCCTCATAAAATGAGTTTGGAAGTTTTCCTTCCATTTCTATTTTTTGGAACAGTTTTAGGAGAATAGGAATTAATTCTTCTTTAAATGTTTGGTAGAATTCCCCTGGGAAGCTGTCTGGCCCTGGGCTTTTGTTTGTTTGGAGATTTTTGATGACTGTTTCAAACTTCTTACTGGTTATGGGCCTGTTCAGGTTTTCTATTTCTTCCTGATTCAGTTGTGGTAGTTTATGTCTCTAGGAATGCATCCATTTCTTCCAGATTGTCAAATTTGTTGTGTAGAGTTGCTCATTATATTTCTTATAATTCTTTGTATTTCTTTAGTGGTGGTTGTAATCTCTCCTCTTTCATTCATGATTTTATTTATTTGCATCCTTTCTCTTTTCTTTTTGTTGGTTGTGATCTCTCCTCTTTCATTCATGATTTTATTTATTTGCATCCTTTCTCTTTTCTTTTTGACAAGTCAGCCCAGGGATTTATCAAACTTGTTAATTCTTTCAATGAATGTGCTCCTAGTTTTGTTGATTTGTTCTACTGTTCTTTTGGTTTCTATTTCATTGATTCCTGCTCTGATATTTATGATTTCTCTTCTCCTGCTGGGTTTAGGCTTTCTTTGTTGTTCTTTCTCCAGCTCCTTTAGGTGTAGGGTTAGGTTGTGTACTTGAGACCTTTCTTGTTTCTTGAGAAAGATTTGTATTGCTATATATTTTCCTCTCAGGACTGCCTTTGCTATGTCTCACAGATTTTGAACCATTGTATTTTCATTATCATTTGTTTCCATGATTTTTTTCAATTCTTCTTTAATTTCCTGGTTGACCCATTCATTGTTTAGAAGGATGCTGTTTAGTCTCCATGTATTTGGGTTCTTTCCAAATTTCTTCTTGTGATTGAGTTCTAGCTTCAGAGCATTATGGTCTGAAAATATGCAGAGAATGATCCCAATCTTTTGATACCGGTTGAGACCTGATATATGACCCAGGATGTGATCTATTCTGGAGAATGTTTCATGTACATGAGAGAAGAATGTGTATTCTGTTGCTTTGGGATGAAATGTTCTGAATATCTGTGATGTCCATCTGGTCCAGTGGACCAGATGTCATTTAAGGCTTAATAAAAGTCATTTAAGGCTTTTATTTCCTCGTTGATCTTTTCTTGGATGATGTGCCCATTTCAGTGAGGGGAGTGTTCAAGTCCCCTACTATTATTGTATTATTGTTGATGTGTTTCTTTGATTTTGTTATTAATTGGTTTATATAGTTGGCTGCTCCCATGTTAGGGGCATAGATATTTAAAATTGTTAGATCTTCTTGTTGGACAGACCCTTTGAGTATGATATAGTGTCTTTCCTTATCTCTTATTATAGTCTTTGGCTTAAAATCTAATCGATCTGATATATGGATTGCCACCCCAGATTTCTTCTGATGTCCATTAGCATGGTAAATTGTTTTCTACCCCCTCACTTTAAATTTGGAGGTGTCTTCAGGTCTAAAATGAGTTTCTTGTAGGCAGCATATTGACGGGTTTTGTTTTTTTATCCATTTTGATACTCCATGTCTTATGATTGGGGCATTTAGCCCATTTAGTGCCATTGTATTGCCTGTAAGGTGATTGTTACTGTATATTGTCTCTGTTCCTTTCTGATCTATTACTGTTAGGCTCTCTCTTTGCTTAGAGGACCCCTTTCAATATTTCCTGTAGAGCTGGTTTGGTGTTTTGGTGTTTTCAAATTCTTTTTCTTTCTTTCTTTCTTTTCTTTTCTTTTTTCTTTTCTTTTTTTTTTGTCCTGGAAGCTTTTTATTTCTCCTTCTATTTTCAATGATAGCCTAGCTGGATGTAGTATTCTTGGCTCTATGTTTTTCTCGTTTAGTGCTCTGAATAACTCATGCCAGTTCTTTCTGGCCTGCCAGGTCTCTGTGGATAAGTCTGTTCCCAATCTAATATTTTTACCATTGTATGTTACAGACGTCTTGTCCTGGGCTGCTTTCAGGATTTTCTCTTTGTCACTAAGACTTTTAAATTTTACTATTAGATGACAGGGTGTGGACCTATTCTTATTGATTTTGAGGGTGATTCTCTGCACCTCCTGGATTTTGATGCTTGTTCCCTTTGCCATATTAGGGAAATTCTCTCCAATAATTCTCTCCAATATATCTTCTGCTCCCCTCTGTCTTTCTTCTTCTTCTGGAATCCCAATTATTCTAATGTTGTTTCATCTTATGGTGTCACTTATCTCTCAAATTCTCCCCTTGTGGTCCAGTAGTTGCTTGTCTCTCTTTTGCTCAGCTTCTTTACTCTCTGTCATTTGGTCTTCTATATCACTAATTCTTTCTTCTGCCTCATTTATCCTAGGAGTGAGAGCCTCCATTTTTGATTGCCCCTCATTAATAGCTTTTTTGATTTCAACTTGGTTAGATTTTAGTTCTTTTATTTCTCCAGAAAGAGCTTTTATTTCTCCGGACAGGGTTTCTCTAATATCTTCCATGCCTTTTTCGAGCCTGGCTAGAACGTTCAGAATCGTCATTCTGTACTCTTGATCTGATATATTACCAATGTCCATATTGATTAGGTCCCTAGCCTTTGGTACTGACTCTTGTTCTTTTTTTTTTGTGGTGAGTTTTCCGCCTTGTCATTTTGTCCAGATAAGAATATATGAAGGAGCACATAAATTGCTAAAATGGTGGCAAAGACCCCAGGAAAATATGCTTTAACCGAATTAGAAGAGACCCCAAATCATGGGGGCGGGGGGGAAGTGGGTAAGAAGTTGTTCAGAAAAAAAAATCATAATAAAAGAAAACAAATAAAAAAACAAAAAGGAAATATATATATATATATATATATATTAGACTGGTGACTAGAACAAGGTCACCCACTTAATTTTGGGAGTATTTTTGTCTCTTAGAAGAAACTACCTCCCAAAATTTTAAAGAATGAAAAACATATAGGGGTAAACATGATTAAGAGATGGAATATGACTGTAAGGATGAAAAAAATTTTTTTTTAATTTTTAAAAAAAGAGTTGATAAGATTAGTTGTTTGGGAGAATAAAGAAAAAAAAGGTGGAGAGAATTTGCTTGGGCTGGAGACTAGAACAAGTCTGGTGCTAGATTTAGGGTGTATTTTTACCTATTAGAAGAAGTTGTACCCCAAATTTTTAGAAGAAAAAAACTGTATGTGTATACAAAAAATAAAGTTAGCTACAATGAAGGATAAAATATGACTATAATGATGAAGGTTCAAAAAAGATTTTTTTTAATGAAAGTTAATGTTATAATAAACTAGTTAAAAAACTTTAAAAGAAGAAAGGGTAAAAGTTAAAAAAATTAGCAGAAGAAAAAAAAATTAAATTAAATTAAATTAACTTTGCAAGACTAAAAATTCATGGCGAGAAAGCCATGAATTCCATGCTTTGCTTTCTCCTCTTCTGGAATTCCGCTGTTCTCCTTAGTAAGTGAACTTGGTCTTGGCTGGATTTCTTGTTGATCATCTGGGGAAGGGGCCTGTTGTAGTGATTCTCAAGTGTCTTTGCCCCAGGCGGAATTGCACCACCCTTACCAGGGGCCACACTAAGTAATCCGCTCGGGTTTGCTTTCGGGAGCTTTTGTTCCCTGAACGCTTTCTGTAGAGTTCCGGAGGACAGGAATGGAAATGGCGGCCTCTCAATCTCTGGCCCAGAGTAGTCGAGAGCTTAGAGCCCCCCCCCTCAGTGCACCCTCAGAGAAAAGCACTCAATCACTCCTGTCTCCTTGGCCTCAGGCTGTGCTCTGAGATCACCCAGCCTGTGACCAAGTGTCTCTGTCTTTGGCACACAACTCTGCCTGGAGTCTCTGAACCCCACAGATCCCTGAGCTCTTCCAGGGGGGTCTCCCTGGATCTTGTGGGGACCCCACTCACAGAGCAGTGGCCTGTGCCACAGATTATGGTTCAAGGTAACCCCAAGTTGAGAGCTCACTCCTCAGCTCTCTCTCTGTAGCCAGCTTCCCTGCTCTAATACCTGCAAGCTCTGTGACACTCAGACACCCCTGATCCTTCTGTGACCCCACAGGACCTGGGGCCACGTTGTCCCCACATGGGCTTCACCTCAGTTTAGCCTCTGGAGCGATGTCCCTCAGTGAAGCAGACTTTTAAAAGTCCTGATTTTGTGCTTCGTTGTTCCACCGCTTGACCGGAGCCGGCCCCACCCCCGCAGTCTATCTTCCTATGGGTTTGGATTCACTTCTCCGCAGGTCCTACCTTTCAGAAAGTGGTCGATTTTCTGTTTCTAGAATTGTTGCTCTTCTTCTCTTCAATCTCCTGTTGGATTTGTAGGTGTTCATAATGGTTTGATAAGCTATCTAGCTGATCTCTTGCTACCTGATGTCATCTCAGCCTGCTACTTCTCCACCATCTTGACTCCTCCCCCTCTGCCAGGTTTTATTGCTTTTCTCCACTCTGTTTTCTATTTCATTTGTTTTCTCTTTATCCTTAATATTTTCTACCTTTTGCTTACTGTATTGTATCTGTTCTTCCTTTTTAGTTTGTTCATACAAAAACTTAGATCATTGATATGAGGCCCCTATTTTTTTCTAATCTAAGCATTTAAAATTAAAATTACATTTTTCTACATACACTGGTATAACACCATCCCACACTTTTTGATCTACTGTATTTTGACTTTCATTCAACACAAAATAATTTGTAATTTCTTTTTCAGTTTCTTTGAATCAAGAGTTATTTGAACTGGTATTTTAAACTTTTCAGTTTCTAGGGGGTTCCTGTATAGTTTTGGTTGTTGATTTCTATTTAATTTCAATTTGGTCAGAAAATATGCTCTTATGATTTCAGTCTCTTTAGATTTATTTAGTCTTGCTTTATGGTCTTCCTTTATGAATGTTTCATATGTTCTTGGAACTAATGTGCACTCTGATGATGTAAGCTGGAGTATTCTATAATGTCGATAAGATCAAGTTAATAGGCAGTGCTATTCAAGTTTTCTATAAGGTTTCTTATTTTCTGCCAAGATTATTAAAGTCTTTAACTGCAATGTGGAAGTTTAATTCTCCTTTCAGTTCTGTCATATTTTGCTTCAAATATTTTAAAGGTTTGTTACTGGGTATATATACACTTAAAGCTTTTAGGTTCTATTAGTGAATTGACTCTTAGTCATTATGAGTTATCTTTTGTTATCATTTATAATATCCCTTGTTTTGAAGTTTGCCATATCTGATATATACAGAACTCCCAACTTTCTTATTATTGTTTGCAAGGGCTATCTATTCTTCCAGAATTTACTTTTAGCCCATTTCTTTGTATTAAAAATGGATTTCTCATAGAGAACAAATAGGTCTTGCTTTTTATCTAGTGTGTCAATCTCTCCCCTTTAATTGGGGTACTTAGATCATTTACATTTAATGTAAGTATCAAATTCATTAGGTTCATATCTATACTATGCTATTTGTTTAAACTTTTTTCCCATCTGTTCTTTTCTTTCTTTTTTTTTTTTTTTTGCTGCCTTATTTTGCATTAGTTGAGGTAATTTTGATTTTCTCATTCTAAATCACTGATTGGTTTATTAACTGTATCTTTTAAGAGTTGCTCCACATTTTGCAATATGCATCTTTCACTGATAACAATCTACTTTCAAGTGATATTATATCACTTCACAGATAATAACAGTTTTCTAATTTAAGTGAGTTGACCTTCACATAAGAAATTTTAATGTGGTTTACAATCTACAACTCAGCCTATTGATGTTGGCCTATTTTTCATAGGAAACATATTATTGCTGTCCTGAATATATAGGCTTTTGGTCACAAGGGTACTGGGATAAGGTGGCAAGGATATAATGAGAGACTTTTCATGAAGCATAAGACAGATAGTTGGGTAGGAACTTGGAAGTTATGTTTTACATATCATTGTATCCATAGAGCACAGCACAAGGTCAGATCAAGTTCATCTGGAGTTCTGAAAATATATGTAGTCAGAAGATAAATATATGACACAAAGAATTGCTAACATAACCTGGACAAATAGCCAAGAGCTCTAATACACCATTAAATTGTCAAGAGTGCCTTTGCTACATCTTTTTGGTCAGAGTCATCAGACTTACTATAATTTCATTTAAATAATTTCATATATTTGAAAATATATTTATGAGGTGAGAGGTTAAACTTGTTGGGTAAAGGGTTTTAAAATCTTTTCATGTAAAACTATCAAATATACTCCTTTGAACATAGATTAAGTATTCTTATGTGATGCTGTAATAAACCTGAGCAATTTGGTGAAGACAAGTCAGAGTGGTCTCTATCTCTTTATTTGCTTTTTCCTGTGGCCCCCAGAAAGCCATGGCTAATGAAGAAGGATGCTGTGTTAGCACAAGGTTTGAATGTAGGAGAAATCCCAAAGGCAAAAAGATGAATTAGAATATTCTGAAGAAAATTGTTCTGTACTGTGTGTCTATGTATTTTCTATCCAAAGTGTTATTCTTTAAATTAGATGCTATTTTGATACAATTTTGCCTACCTTGTTCTGTTTTTGATTGGTTGTTGTTAAATTTAATGTTAAAATTTGAACTCTTTTTGGGAAGGCAAGTAGGTAAAAATGTATTTCCAAGACATGTTTTGGTTAACTTTCACAAATTATGAATTAAGTTATTATTTCCAAGAGTTATGATCATTATTTCTACTGTCAGAAGAGGAAAAGTGGCATATGTTCATTATATGATGTACCTAAATCTTTTTTTTAAATTTTATTTATGTTTTATTTTAGAAAGAGAAAGAGAGAGAGGGAAGGGAGAAGTGTAGAGAGAGAGAGAGAGGAAGAATCTCAAGCAGATTCCATGCTGAGCACAGGTGCTGACATAGGGCTCAATCTTATGACCCTGAGATCATGACCTGAGAGGAAATCAAGAGTCAGATGCTTAACTGACTGAGCCATCCAGGTGCCCCTAAATCACTTCTTTTTATATTCATTTCTTCTCTGATACTGAAGTCAGAACATCTCCTCTCCCCCTAAATTCTTTAAAGATGCTATATCCTTATTAATTTATTATTTCTGATTAAATATATATGCTTTAATAAATGACATTTTTAAAGTTCTAAAATGAAATTATTGTAAGGAGAAATTCTTCTCAACATTCTAAGAAATAAATTTGACTCTTAGAAATATCTACTGTTCGCGACGCCTGGGTGGCTCAGTAGGTTAAATGTCTGCCTTCAACTCAGGTCCTGACGCCAGGGTCTTGGATTGAGTCCCATATCGGGCTCCCTGCTCAACGGGGAGCCTGCTTCTCCCTCTGCCTGCATCTTCCCCTGCTTGTGCTCTCTTTCTGTCTCACAAATAAATAAAATAAAATCTTTGAAAAATATATCTATTGCTCAAGTCACATAGAACTTTTCTTTCCTCTATGTGACTGTAAACTGCCAGTGACCTTTAGAACTCTGGGTCTCAGTGAGTCACCACATCAGAAGTAGGTAAGCTTTCTTCTGGAATTTATTTCATTTGAAGTATTTATCAGAAATTTAAATCCCTTATATTATTTAACTTTCATATCTTATGATTTAATAAATCATTCAATTTATTGAAAACCTATAATGAACAAGGTCCCAGGGAGGTAAAAGAATGAAAGAAACAGGGCTCCTGGGTGGCTCAGTCATTAAGCATCTGCCTTCAGCTCATGTCATGATCCCTGGGTCCTGGAACTGAGCCTCACATTGGGCTCCCTGTTTAGCAGGAAGCCTGCTTCTCGCTCTCCCACTCCCCCTGCTTGTATTCCCTCTCTCACTGTGTCTCTATCTGTGAAAATAAATAAATAAAAATCTTTTAAAAAACGAATGAAAGAAACATGGTTTCTGCCCATTTGACAATTTAAATAGGGGAGCTTCTATAGATTGAACATTTTTGTACCCCCACAAATCCATTTGTTGAACTCCCAGTCCCCACTATGAAGGTATTAGGAGATGGGAACTTTGGGATGCACTTAGGTCATGAAGATGGAGCCCTCATAATGGGATTAGTGCCCTTATATGAAAATGACAGCATACGATATGAGAGTTCACTCTGTCTCTCTTTCTCTTCAACAATGTGAGGATACAATGAGAGAGTAGCCATCTATAAACTGGGACATAGGCTCTCAACAGACACCACATCTGTCAGTACTTTGATATCAGATTTTTCAGCCTTTAGAACTGTAAGAAGTAAATGCTATGGTATATAGAAGCCCAAACCTAAGATAAGAACTAATACATAAACATGAAGAAGGCAGTGCCTTTTGTAAGAGGTTTAGAGGCAAGAGAGGAAACTTTTGGATGGCAGTTCAAACAAAATGCCAATGACAGGCAGAGTTTCGATGGACACCTTTGCTGGAAGGACGCTTTATGAGTTACAGCATTATAAATACAAACATGCTGAAAGAAATACAACTCATAATCTAACAATGACCAGTGGTTTTGTTCTTTTTGGTGGTAGTAGGTGTTTAGTAGAGGAGTAGAGGTTAAAGCTGAAAAGCTCTAACAAAAAAAAAATACTGATTTCAGAAGGTGACTGCAAGATTATGTAATCTAACCTAATTTCATAAATGAGGAAAATGAAGGACACAATTATTTGCTGTCCATCCAGTGCATAGCTCCAAATTTTTTTAAATTCCATTTTGCCTCTTCAGAGTGTTATGTCTAGGCGTCATACTTCAGAAAACTCTGATCACTTATGTGTTCACATTTGATCTGGTAAAAAATGGTCATCATTTACAGTTTTTGAGGAGGCAAGTAATATGATCAGAATCATGCTGAGGAAGATTCCTCTGACAGCTATCTGGAAGATGGATTAGGATGGAGAGACCCTGATGGGACATAAATTATCAGTTGATTTAACAGCCTCGAACAGTAATAAGAGTCTATGCTATAATGATAATGATAGTAATAAGAAAGAGGAGATGGTGATAGAACAGATAGACGCAGATATATGTGAATCTGTAATATACACACACACACTTTGCTTAGGGTTATCAATTGAATGTTTGTCTTCCACTAAAATGCATATGTTGGAGCCCTAATCTCTAATGTAATGGTATTGAAAGTGGAGCCTTTGGGGGATAATTAGGTCATAAAGGTGGGAATACTCATGAATGAGGTTAGTGATCTTATGAGAAGACAACATGAGAGACATGTGAAGATGCAACAGGACTACTTCTGTTTGCAAACCAGTAAAGTGGGCTTCACTTGACATAGAATTTGTGGGCACCCTGATATTGGACTATCCAGTCTCCATAACTGTTAGGAATAAATGTGCATTTTTTTAAGCCACCCATGGTCTATGATAATTTGTTACAGCAGCCTGGGCTAAGACACTTAAGGTAGAAGTGGCCAGATTATTGTCTAACTGACTGTGGGATGCCAGGGTAAAGAACCAGTGGACAATGACTTGGAAATATGGTCATGTGGATCTGGAGTAAGGCAGTATTGTTACCAGACATAGGACCTTGCTCTGAGCTAATAAGAATCATGTACATGTACACACAAGTGCATATGCATACACACACATAGACCAAAAAAATCACTCCAAAAAGCTTTACTTTCACCAGAGAGAAAGCGTCTCTCAAAGAGCTGGTTCAGCCGACAGGCTAGAAATTGGGACACAGAGATAATTCCTCCGGAGCCATTATTCAAGAGGGTCAACTGTGATGGAGATATATCAGATGACAGGTCAGACACTCAGAGGATGAAAGCCTGCCTCTCTGTCCCAGGGCATAACACATAACAAAAGGAACAAGTAAAAAAGAACCTAAGATGTATTCAGATAGGCTGGATTGTAATTTTTTTTTATTATTGCCATATAATGTATTATTTGTTTCAGGGGTACAGGTCTGTGATTCATAGGTCTTACACAATTCACAGCGCTCACCATAGCACATACCCTCCTCAGTGTCCATCACCCAGCCACCCCAACCCTTCCACCCCCCTCCACTCCTACAGTCCACAGTCTGTTTCCTGAGATTGAGTCTCTTATGGTTTGTCTCCCTCTCTGGTTTCATATTGTTTTACTTTTTCCTCTCTTTCCCTATGATCCTCTGCATTGTTTCTTGAAGTCAATCAGGAAAGAGAATTATTATATGATCTCACTGATATGGGAATTTACAGATTGTAATTATTTTTAAAATTAGAGCTGAAAAAGACCACATGAACCAACCTTATATTTTGTGTAATAGGAAACAATACAAATAAACATATATGTATTTTATGTCAAATGACAGAGTTTAACTAGTTGGTCTGTAGGGTGAAATAACTTGTTCTAGTGCCATGACTTTCAGTCTAATTTTCTTTCCATTGCTTTAAGGATTTTTGACTAGAAACACAAAGACAATATTGTAAAGAAAAATCACATGAAATTATATGAAAGGTCTAGGTTAGGACTGAGAAATTATGTTAGCTACTTGAGAACTAAATTTCTCAAGCTACATTGTGAGACATGCAACCCCCTTTTCTGTGGTTCAAGCAAATACTTCCATTTACTCCTTCTTGTAACCTCTAGTTACTTTTGCTAAACTTCCCATTGTCCTAATTGGAAGAGAGGAAATAAGGCATTATTATAGTAAAAGCACCTTGTGTGTTTTCATGCTTCCTGCTTGGGAGACCAAAACTTATAAAAGGCTGGTTTTACAGTAAAAACCTTCACTACTGTAATCTTCCATATGCATCTGTTCTGTTCATTAGTTTCAGACCATCTGCTGCCCTCTTGTGGCCATATAACCCACCTACCTATGCCCCAACTCCAAGCCCTTAATGGTTTTGCTCAGTTGAAATGGTTTTATCAAGTCAGATAGAAACTGACATCTCAAACTATAATTAATCTCCTTGTTATTGTACTTTATTACACCATTGTATTTTGTTTCAATTAGGCTCTAAAATATGTAGATATTATATAATGCTAATGGTCATCTTAAAGACAGCATACCTTAATACATCATGGATTGAGTATTCTCCTGGGGAATTTGGAAGTAACGTCTTTCACTTTCTCAAGTGGAATCTTAGATAAGCCATTTTATATTAGCAAATAATGTTCAAAAATAGAAATAAACATAGCCTACCAATAGTAAAATATATAAAGTTGTGAAAATACTCTTAAGAAAGCCATCATTGAATTCTTGATCAAAGTGTGTTGATTAAAGCATATCTTCATGTAATACTACTACTAGTAATGGCAAAAAAAGAAATTATTTCAGGTAAAATTATTAATTATATCTTTTTAATAGGTTTTGAGAATTTGGTTTTCTAAGAGATTCTAAATTTCAATACCAAGTAATATATGAACCAATATGTTCATCTCTAAAGTCATTACAGTTCATTTTATAGCCTTCTCTTTCATATCAAGATTCCAATGTTCTTTTTTGGTCAAAA
This sequence comes from Meles meles, assembly GCF_922984935.1. Lineage (NCBI taxonomy): Eukaryota > Metazoa > Chordata > Mammalia > Carnivora > Mustelidae > Meles > Meles meles. The sequence goes on from NC_060071.1 coordinate 81,121,238, forward strand.
GAATGAAGCCAAAGCTAAACCAAGGATAAAGAATCCTTTTATTAAATTTGACATGCATGTCCCTGATATTTTCTCATTCCATTGCCTTTTATTTTCAGCTTCTCATTACCATTTTAAATTAGGAGCAAAGATATTTAACTTATTCTGTATAACACTTTAATGAAAACTAAAGAGCTAATTCAGAGTAACACCATATACTCAGCTACTCTGAATACTCAGCAAAGCTGACAATTCCATTTAAGGGGAACTTTTTTTTTTTGGATGTTGTTTAAAGACTATATTAGGTAATTCAAATGTTTCTATTAAAATGATTCCTAATTAAAATACTCAAGAAGATTAGGAGAAAGGAAACAAATTAAATGTTAAAGTATACTGCTACTGCAGTGTTGATGATCAAGCTTTTTCACTCTGAAACACCCAAGACACAGGTCAAGATTGTGCTTAGGGCTCAGAAGAGAACACCAAATCTTTTTTTAAAATGATTTTATATAGGATTTAAAAAATCAAAGTCTCTATGGAAAAATCAGAAACATTGCAATTCCTAATACTTATTTTATGGGTTAGTACTGTTATTGGTTTGAATGTGTGTGGAGTGCATTCTTTTGAAGTTATTTCGGGTCTCTAAAGGTCTTAAACTAGCCATTAGAATCATCACACCAGGGATGCCTGGGTGGCTCAGTCAGTTAAGCAGCAGACTTTTGGTTTCAGCTCAGGTTATGATCTCAGGGTCCTGGGATTGAGCCCCACATTAGTCTCTGTGTTCATGGGAGAGTCTGCTCGAGAACTCTATGTATATATGTATGTGTGTATCTATCTATCTATCTATCTATCTATCATCTAAAAATAGTTTCTCTCCTTCAGAATTGAGTGCAGTGGGCAGACATCGGTTATTTGGTAAATGTGACTACTCAGTGTTTGAAGTTCTCCTATGACTTTTCTTCTTTACCATCACAGGATAATTTGTATTGGAAGACAGAGCCAAAGGGATTGTCTTAGGTTGTTTTAGAGAAAAGAATGACTCTCGTAATTACTACTTTAACCCAGAACATTCCTCATTATTAAGTAAAAGCATTAAGTCTTATATATTCAAAAACTAAATTTTTCCCATTTGAAAGATAGTCTAGATACTACATAAAATCTGCTCTACTTGTATAAACAAAATAAACAAGAGGTATCTATTTATTTCTTGATCATATTAGTTTATTAATAATTTTAGCATTTCACTAACTGAATCTAAATCTATCCCCAACCTAAAAGAAAATATTTTTCTTTATAAGGTATTTGTCATGAAGAAATAAACAAAGAAACATTGATTAGGGAAAATTCTGCAAACTCAAGTCTCCCCTTAATAGGCACTCCCTGTCTGAATATGTACATAACACTGAAGAGTCAAGCTTTGTATTTGTAAAAATGAACTGTAGATATTTTTCTTTCAATACAAAGAAAAGATGTCATTTCTTATTGCCTTTCCTCAGGGTTTCATGGGACAAAGAAATGAGCAGTTAAAAACAATCACATGTGTAAAGCAGCATGGTAGGGGTGCTCTCAAAGTTTAAACAAGATTCTAAATCATTGAAAGCTGGATTATAAAATTCTATTATAACAGTTACATTTTAAAATTAGAACTTCCTAGCCCACTGTGTTTCTCATTTTTAAAATTTTTAAAATAAGAAAGGTGCTTGGCCTTCATTAGAAATTTGGTGAGACTATTTGAGAGATAAAAATTTTAATTTTAAATTATATGAAACCTTTATACAATATGGGGTGAATTAATTTGGATCATTTACAGATATATGCCAGTGGGAATATTGGATACACGTTTATTATTCACTATGCACTAGGAATTGGTTTTTATTTTATTTTTATTAAGCATGTATTTATTAAATAATAGTATTATTTTTATGTTCAACTGATGCTCTTTTCTATGAACCATGATTTGTTATTGGAAAGATTTAGGTGTAATTGTGCTGCTTTAAGAAAAGAAACAAGTCGGGGCGCCTGGGTGGCTCAGTGGGTTAAAGCCTCTGCCTTCGGCTCAGGTCATGATCCCAGGGTCCTGGGATAGAGCCCCGCATTGGGCTCTCTGCTCAGCAGGGAGCCTGCTTCCCTTCCTCTCTCTCTGCCTGCCTCTCTGCCTACTTGTGATCTCTGTCTGTCAAATAAATAAAATTAAAAAAAAAAAGAAAAAGAAAAGAAACAAGTCACCTTCCTGTGTCCCTCTCTCCCCACTTCCTCCCTTTCTCTTTCCCTTTCTTTCTTCCTCCCTCCTTCCCTTTCTTCCTTCTTTCCTTCTTTCATCCCATCTATCCCCTTTTCTTTTCCTTTCTATATCCCATGAAATGCCCGTGTACACAAACAGGATAGATGTCTTCTCTTGTGAATAAACTGGCAGTGTTGATCTACAGCTGTATGCAGGCCACATCTTAATTTCCAAAGCTGCAAGGCACACATTTAAACTCAAATCTCAGAGATTGCAGTACCTAGATTGCAGTACAAATTGGTATGACCAACCAGACCCAGCAACCATCGATCTTCATTCTTCCTGCCACCCTGGAAACTAAACCTTTTGTAGCAAGAGGTAACTAAAATTCTGAAGTCGACTTGCAATAAAGGGAAGCAACAACTTTAAGATTGGACTGGAATATCTGACAGCTCTCTGAAACAAAACAAAAACAAAATGTACCCAGGTTTCAGTTACGCTCTATTTGGTTTCTTTTCTTGTTAAATAAGCCCTGGCATATAACTCATTAGACACCTTGTGGGCAGCCCCACAAAGATGTGGGCAATTCAATTTAGAGTAAGTGGGAGGTGTATAATTCAGCATTTATGCTTCTGGATAAATCAGCCTTCAGCATATGAGACTTTTGCCATATACTTCAAATATTCTTATTTCCCTAGCTGCTGGCTCAAGTTTGAATTTAAACAGAAATATAAACAATACATGGGGAATGGGGGGAAGCCATTTTTTCTAAAATAATTTCCATTAATAATAAAACCTTGTTAGAGGCAGTAAACCAAGAGAATTTGTTTTCCTGATATGTTCCTTCAGTTTGGATGTGGATGGGAAGAATGTGCCTAGGAAGCCAAAACCAGAAGATCATGCATTTAATCCCTTCCCAGGTGGTTCTAAAATATTTTTATGTATCCTTGGAAACATTAAGTGTGGCTCAGAGAGTGTATTTTTAATAGAGAGGGCTTCAGCAGTTTCTGTCTGCTTGGTATCTCATCATTTCTGCCCTGTGGAGGGCCTTTCCCAACACAGATAATATCCCAAAGCCAATGGTTCTGTATCTCCAAGAATGAATTGACCTAAATCTGTTAAATGGGCAGACAGGGGACTAGAGACAGTTGTGAATTTCCCCCTATCAGTAAAAACAAAACCAAAAACAAATAAAAACTGAAGTGAAAATCATCCCTTCTCACCTGAAGATGATTAGAATGTTGTAGAATGTGATTTCCACAGTTACCAAAATGAAGTTCATTACTAAGCATCAACAAGTAAAATAAAACAGTAACATATTATTATTTCCCAACCAAATTGTCAAATATTTACAAATGAATAATTTACCCAATGCTAGTAATGGTGTTATGGTATTAGCATTGTTTCTTGCAGTAGATTATTAGCAAAAAATGATAGGACCTATTCCCCTGTCTGAATAATACCCTTGGTATGTTTGCAATTCCTCTTGTCAAGAGGTGGAGTCTCTTTGCCCTCCTCCGGAGTTTGGACTGGCTTTGTGACTTGCTTTGACCAAAAGAATGTGGTAGAAGTAATGTTTGTGCCAAACATAAATATATTTTTAATGTCTGCATTGAAAATCCTAGAAGGCTTTCTTTCTCTCCTGTCCTTGGCAACTTTCACTTCCTCTGCAGGTCACTAGTCATTACCTTGCTGAGGGGTAGAGTCTGTTATTAAACCCATTCTCATCATTCTGATCCAGGTTAAGAATACTGGCTTCTCCTATATTCCCTCAAAAAGACTGGTTTATATTGCTTAATACCATATATAGATTACTTTTAGTATAAGCATTTTAATCAAATTCTGTAATTTGTGCAGGGCCAGACAAGGATGGGATAAGGCAAGGCACCTCTCTCAGGTGTAAAATTTAAGGGGGCGACAAAAGCACAATTACAAGAGAAATGATAGTTTAATGTTTTTAAGAAATTAAAATTAATGCAAAAATTCACCGTGAACAAAATATCAAAATTTTCAATAAAGACAGGATGAGTATGAGATTACATATATGGACTCCGGGCTACGCATATCTAAATTCCAAGTCTTGATTTTGCTGCTATTACTTGTGAGCCCTTGGAGGATTTATTCTCTCCAAATCCCAGTTTTTTTACCTATATAATGGAATTACTATTTTCATTGGATCCCTTAGAAGATAAAGTAAGATGAGCCATTGAATTGGTTAGCATGATGAGGGGTTATAGACATTGGGGAGGCTATGTGCTATGGTGAATGCTGTGAATTGTGTAAGACTGTTGATTTACAGACCTGTACCTCTGAAGCAAATAATACTTTATATGTTAATAAATTTTTTTAAAAATGGTTAGCATGTTCTTACCACATATTGCTATTCAGTAAATATTACTGATTCCTCACTTTTTTTCTGGGTATGTGTTTTTCTTTTTTGAAATTTATCATTCATTGAACAAATACTTTTTTGAGTGCCTATCAGTGTTGTTGGGATTGCTCTTAGCAATGTTTTTGGAATTGTGACTATAATTGTAAGTAAAATCAGCCATGGCCTTGACATTGAGGAAATTACATTCCCATAGGAAACATATACATTAATCAAAAAATCAAAAACCCACATTTAAAAACACAGTTGTGGTAGATATATAATGGATGGGCGATGCTATCTGTGTAAGTGCCAGTCTGAGATGTATACACTGATGATCAGGTGAAATGGAGAGTGAGATAGCATTCCTAGATAGAGAATGATTTTTTGCAAATGGTTTGATAAAGAAGTGTTTGAAGATATTGGGAGAGGTCAATAGTTCTAAGAATGGTGGATTTAGTGGTATAGAGATCATTGGTCACCTTAGAGAGAGAGAGGACTCTAGGTGTCACTTACGTGAAAAAAGAAAGGGAGATGACAAAAGGATCCATGAAATAAGAATACTTGGATCATAGAAAGCATCCCCCCACCCCAGGTTCTAAAAACAGATAGGATAGAGAAAAGAAGGAAGGTTTTTTGTTTGTTTGTTTGTTTTAGTGAATATGACATTTTAAAATTAACATATAATGTATTATTTGCCCCAGGGGTACAGGCATGTGAATCATCAGGCTTACACATTTCACACCAATTACCATAGCAATACCATCCCCAACATCCATAACCCAGCCACCCTATCCCTACCATCCCAACTCCCAGCAACCCTCAGTTTGTTTCATGAGATTAAGAGTCTCATGGTATGTCTTCCTCCCAATCCCATCTTCTTTCACTTTTAACCTTCCTACCACCAATGGCCCACCACACTGCCTGTCAAATTCTTCATATCAGAGCGATCATATGATAATTGTCTTTCTCTGACTGCCTTATTTCTATTAGCATAATACCCTCTACTTCCATTGACGTCCTTACAAATGACAAGATTTTGTTTTTTTGATGGCTGCATAGTATTCTATTGTATATATATACCACACTTTCTTTATCCATTCATCTGTTGATGGACATCTAGGTTCTTTCCATACTTTGGCTATTGTGGACATCACTGCTATAAACATTCAGGTGCATGTGCCCCTTGGGATCACTACATTTTTATCTTTAGGGTAAATACCCAGTAGTGCTATTGCTGGGTCATAGTGTATCTCTATTTTCAACTTTTTGAGGAACCTCCATGCTGTTTTCCAGAGTGGTTGCACCAGCTTGCATTCCCACCAACAGTGTAGGAGGGTTCCCATTTCTCCACATCCTGGCCAGCATCTGTCCTTTCCTGACTTGTTACTTTTAGCCATTCTGACTGGTGTGAGGTGGTATCTCATCGTAGTTGTGATTTGTATTTCCATGACGCTGAGTGATGTGGAACAATTTTTCCTGTGTCTGTTGGCCATCAGGATGTCTTCTTTGCAGAAATGTCTTTTCATGTCCTCTGTCCATTTCTTGGTCGGATTCTTTGTTCTTTGGGTGTTACGTTTGGTACGTTCTTGATAGATTTTGGATATTACCCTTTATCTGATGTGTCATAGGCAAATTTCTTCTCCAATTCTGTCAGTTATCTTTTGGTTTTGTTAACTGTTTCCTTTGCTGTGCAAAAACTTTTGATCTTGATGAAGTCCCAATAGTTCATTTTTGCCATTGCTTCCCTTGCCTTTGGTGATGTTCCTAGGAAGAAGTGGCTGCAGCTGTGGTCAAAGAGGTTGCTGCCTGTATTCTCCTCAAGGATTTTGAAGGATTTATTTCTCACATTGAGGTCCTTCATCCATTTTGAGTCTATTTTCCTGTGTGGTGTAGGGAACTGGTCCATTCTGATTTTTCTGCATGTGGCTGTCCGATTATCCCACACAATTTGTTGAAGAGGCTGCCCTTTCTCCATTGGAATTCTTTCCTGCTTTCTCGAAGCTTAGTTGACCATAGAGTTGAGGGTTTACTTCTGGGCTCTCTATTCTGTTCCATTGAATCTATGTGTCTGTTTTTGTGCCAGTACCATACTGTCTTGATGATGACAGCTTTGTAATAGAGCTTAACATCTGGAATTGTGATGCCACCAACTTGACTTTCTTTTTCAACATTCCTCTAGCTATTTGAGGTCTTCTCTGGTTCCATATATATTTTAGGATTATTTGTTCAATTTCTTTGGAAAAAAATGGATAATATTTTGATAGGGATTGCATTAAATGTGTAGATTGCTTTAGGTAGCAGACATTTTCACAATATTTGTTCTTCCCATCCATGAGCATGGAACATTTTTCCATTTCTTTGTGTCTTCCTCAATTTCTTTCATGAATACTTTATAGTTTTCTGAGCACAGATTCTTTGTCTCTTTGGTTAGGTTTATTCCTAGGTATCTTATGGTTTTGGGTGCAATTGTAAATGGGATTGACTCCTTCATTTCTCTTTCTTCTGTCTTATTGTTGGTGTAGAGAAATGCAACTGATTTCTGTGCATTGATTTTATATCCTGACACTCTGCTGAATTCCTGTACAAGTTCTAGCAGTTTTGGAGTGGAGTCTTTTGGGTTTTCCACATAGAGTATCATATCATCTGCAAAGAGTGATAGTTTGACTTCTTCTTTGCCGATTTGGATGCCTTTAATTTCTTTTTGTTGTCTGATTGCTGAGGCTAGGACTTCTAGTACTGTGTTGAATAGCAGTGGTGATAATGGACATCCCTGCCATGTTCCTGACCTTAGTGGAAAAGCTTTCAGTTTTTCTCCATTGAGAATGATATTTGTGGTGGGTTTTTCATAGATGGCTTTGATAATATTGAGGTATGTGCCCTCTATCACTACACTTTGAAGAGTTTTGATCAGGAAAGGATGCTGTACTTTGTCAAATGCTTTTTCAGCATCTATGGAGAGTATCATATGGTTCTTGTTCTTTCTTTTATTAATGTGTTCAATCACATTGATTGATTTGCAGATGTTGAACCAACCTTGCAGCCCTGGAATAAATCCCACTTGGTCGTGGTGAATAATCCTTTTAATGTACTGTTGAATCCTATTGGCTAGTATTTTGGTGAGAATTTTTGCATCTGTGTTCATCAAGGATATTGGCCTGTAGTTCTCTTTTTTGGTGGGATCCTTGTCTGTTTTGGGGATCAAGGTGATGCTGGCCTCATAAAATGAGTTTGGAAGTTTTCCTTCCATTTCTATTTTTTGGAACAGTTTCAGGAGAATAGGAATTAGTTCTTTAAATGTTTGGTAGAATTCCCTGGGAAGCCGTCTGGCCCTGGGCTTTTGTTTGTCTGGAGATTTTTGATGACTGTTTCAATCTCCTTACTGGTTATGGGCCTGTTCAGGCTTTCTATTTCTTCCTGGTCCAGTTGTGGTAGTTTAGATGTCTCTAGGAATGCATCCATTTCTTCCAGATTGTCAAATTTGTTGGTGTAGAGTTGCTCATAGTATGTTCTTATAATTGTCTGTATTTCTTTGGTGTCGTTTGTGATCTCTCCTCTTTCATTCATGATTTTATTTATTTGGGTCCTTTCTCTTTTCTTTTTGATAAGTCTGGCCAGGGGTTTATCAATCTTATTAATTCTTTCAAAGAACAAGCTCCTAGTTTCGTTGATTTGTTCTATTGTTTTTTTTGGTTTCTATTTCATTGATTTCTGCTCTGATCTTTATGATTTCTCTTCTCCTGTTGGGTTTAGGCTTTCTTTGTTGTTCTTTCTCTAACTCCTTTAGGTATAGGGTTAGGTTGTGTACTTGAGACCTTTCTTGTTTCTTGAGAAAGGCTTGTACCGCTATATATTTTCCTCTCAGGACTGCCTTTGCTGTGTCCCACAGATTTTGGACCGTTGTGTTTTCGTTATCATTTTTTTCCATGAATTTTTTCAATTCTTCTTTAATTTCCTCGTTGACCCATTCATTCTTTAGAAGGATGCTGTTTAGTCTCCATGTATTTGGGTTCTTTCCAAATTTCCTCTTGTGATTGAGTTCTAGCTTCAGAGCATTGTGGTCTGAAAATATGCAGGGAATGATCCCAATCTTTTGATACCAGTTGAGACCTGATTTATGACCCAGGATGTGATCTGTTCTGGAGAGTGTTTCATGTACACGAGAGAAGAATGTGTATTCTGTTGCTTTGGGATGAAATGTTCTGAATATATCTGTGATGTCCATCTGGTCCAGTGTGTCATTTAAGGCCTTTATTTCCTTGTTGATCTTTTGCTTGGATGATCTGTCCATTACAGTGAGGGGAGTGTTAAAGTCCCCTACTATTATTATATTATTATTGATGTGTTTCTTTGATTTTGTTATTAATTGGTTTATATAGTTGGCTGCTCCCATGTTAGGGGCATAGATATTTAAAATTGTTAGATCTTATTGTTGGACAGACCCTTTGAGTATGATATAGTGTCCTTCCTCATCTCTTATTATAGTCTTTCGCTTAAAATCTAATTGATCTGATATAAGGATTGCCACCACAGTTTTCTTTTGTTGTTCATTAACATGGTAAATTGTTTTCCACCCCCTCTCTTTAAATCTGGAGGTGTCCTTGGGTCTAAAAATGAGTTTCTTGTAGACAGCATATAGATAGGTTTTGTTTTTATCCATTCTGATACCCCATGTTTTTTGATTGGGGCATTTAGCCCATGTACCTTCAGGGTAACTATTGCAAGGTATGATTTTAGTGTCATTGTATTGCTTTTAGGGTGACTGTTACTGTATATTGTCTCTGTTCTTTCTGGTCTCTTACTTTTGGGTCTCTCTTTGCTTAGAGGACCCCTTTCATATTCTTGTAGGGCTGGTTTGGTGCTTGCAAATTCTCTAATTTTTGTTTGTCTTGGAAGCTTTTTATCTCTCCTTCTATTTTCAATGACAGCCTAGCTGAATATTTTATTTTTCTCATTTAGTGCCTTGAATATATCATGGCAATCCTTTCTGGCCAGCCAGGTGTCTTTAGATAGGTCTGCTGCCAATCTAATATTTCTACTGTTGTATGTTACAGACCTCTTTGCCCGAGCTGCTTTCAGGATTTTCTCTTTGTCACTGAGACTTGTAAGTTTTACTAGTAGATGACTGAGTGTGGACCTATTCTTATTGATTTTGAGGGGGGTTCTCTCTGCTTCCTGGATTTTGATGCTTGTTCCCTTTGCCAAATTAGGGAAATTCTCTACTATAATATCCTCCAATATACTTTCTGCCCCTCTTTCTCTTTCTTCTTCTTCTGGGATCTCATTGTTCTAACATTGTTTCATCTTATGATATCACTTATCTCTCAAATTCTCTCCTCATGGTCCAGTAGTTGTCTCCCTTTTGCTCAGTTTCTTTATTCTCCATCATTTGGTCTTCTGTATCACTAATTCTCTCTTCTGCCTCATTTATCCTAGTAGTAAGAGCCTCCATTTTTTATTGCCCCTCATTAATAGGTTGTTTGATTTCAACTTGGTTAGATTTTATTTCTTTTATTTCTCTAGAAAGGGATTTTATTTCTCCAGAAAGGGATTCTCTAGTATCTTCCATTCTTTTTTTTTGGCCGAGCTAGCACCTTGATAATCATTATTCTGAACTCTAATTCTAACTTATTACCGATATCCATATTGATTATGTCCCTGGTCCCTGGCCATTGGTATTGACTCCTGTTTTTTTTTTGTTGTTGTTGTTGTTGTTTTTTTTTTTTTTTGAGCTGAGTTTTTCTGTCTTATCATTTTATCCAGATAAGAATAGATGAATGAGAGAACAAAATACTAGAATGGTAGCAACAACCTTAGACGAATATACCCTCACCAAATCAGAAGAAACCTGAAACCCGGGGGTAGGGGTAAGCACGGAGGAAAAATAGAAGAAAAAAACATATATATATATATAAAACTGGTGAATGGAACAGAGCTACATACTTGACTTTGGGTGTATTTTGGTCTGTTAGAAGAAACTACTTCCCAAAATTTTCAAGAAAGAAAAAAAAAAAAATATATATATATATATACACAAAAAAAATAAGGGTAAACATGATGAAGGGATGGAATATGACTGTAAAGATGAAAATTAAATAAGATTTTAAGAAAGGAATTGATAAGAAGTTGGTTGAAAAAAGGGGAAAAAAAAGAGTAAAGAATGTGATCAGGCTGGAGACTGGAACAAAGCCATGCTCTAGATTTAAGGTATATTTTGATCTATTACAGGAAATTGTATCCCAAAATTTTAAAGGAAAAAATAAAACTATATGTATACAAAAAATAAGGTTAAATACAATAAAGGAATAAAATATAACTATAAGAATGAAAATTAAAAGACTTCTAAAAGGGTATTGATAAGATAAAATAGTTTAAAAACCTTAAAATAGGAAAGAGGAAAATTTAAAAAAATAGAATAAGAAAAAAATAAAAGTTAAATATTTAACTTTGAAAGACTAAAGAATCATGGGGAAAAAGCCATGAATTCTATGTTTGCTTTCTCCTAGCTCTGGAGTTCCACAGTTCCTAGTGATTGGTAAACTTGGTCTTGGCTGGATGTTCTTGATGATATTCTGGGGGAGGGGCCTGTTGCAGTGATTCTCAAATGTCTTTGCCCAAGGCAGAATTGCACCACCCTTGCCAGAGGCCAGGCAAAGTAATCTGTCCAGGTTTGCTCTAGTAGCTTTTGTTCCCTGAATGCTTCCCATACAGCTCTGGAGGATGGGAATGAAAATGACGGCCTCACAATCTCTGGCTGGTAGGAGCCAAGCTCAGGGCCCCACTCCTTAGTGCACCCTCAGAGAAAAGTAGTCAATCCCTCCCATCTCCCTGGTCTCAGCCACACTCTGAGCTCACCCAGCTTGTGACCAAGCATTTCTATCTCTGGCATTCAGACCCTTTTGGAGTCTCCAAACCCAGCTGATTCCTGCAGCATGCTCCTGTGCCACTCCTCCTGGAGTAGGAAGGAGAAGAAGAGACCTCTCTGGATCTGCCACTTGTGGGGTCCCTGCCTGAAGAACAGTGGTTGGACTGTGCCGCAGATCACCGCTTAAGGTAATCCCGAGCTGAGAGCCCACTGCTTGGCTCCATCTCTATAGCCAGCTTCCCCACTCCAAAACCTGGGAACTCTGCCACCCTCAGACACCCCTGGTCTTTTAGTGTCCCTGTGGGTCCCGAGACCACACTGTCCCCATGAGGGCTCCACCCCCTGCTAAGCCTCTGGAGTAACATCCGTCAGTGGAGCAGACTTCTAAAAGTTCCAATTTTGTGCTCTGCTGTTCTCTCACTTGCCGGGAGCTGGCTCCTCCTCCCACAGTCTATCTTCCTATTGCTTTGGATTCAGTTCTCTGCAAGTCGTACCTTCTGGAAAATGGTCAATTTTCTGTTCCTAGAATTGCTGCTCTTCTCTTCTATCTCCTGTTGAGTTTGTACATGTTCAGAATCTATCTAGCCGAACTCCTGGGACCTGATGATATTTCGGTCTCCTACTCCTCTGCCATCTTGCTCCTCCCAACTGAAGGAAAGTGTTTTTGTTGTTTTTGTTGATTGCATGCTGGTGAAAGAGCCTTGTTAATGTTTAAAAGCCACAGCAGTAAATAGTCATTCCAGATGAGGAATTGAATCCACAATGGAGAGGAAAATCAATCAATTTACTCAAGTGTCTATGGAGGCAGAAAGGAATGGGTTTCAAATCCTGATATCTATATAGCTGATGTAGATTATGATGCAGAGAAGGATAGAATAGGTACAAATACAAATGGTTTGTTGGTAGTGAAAACAAAGGAGCAAATTTCCATCATAATATCATATGTGTACTTCTGTTATGATCACTATCCTGTGATTGTGTAGTTCATGAGCTAGATTTCAGCCCCAAGTATAAGTAGGACATCTTCTGTATACTATTTTGCTAAGTTACCAGGAGCTTCCTTTGCTGTTAGAATTATCCTGTGCAGAGATGGGGGGGGGGAGTCATTCCCCATGAAGCAGTCATAATGGCAAAGGAAAAGTTCCCAACATTTCTGTTGTATTAGTTTTCTCTTACACTGTAATAATTTACTACAAATTTAGTGGCTTAAACAAGACAAGTTTGTTATTTCACTATTCTGTAAATTGGAAGATTAACACAGATCTCATTAGGCTGAGGTCAGGGTGTTGGTGGGTTGCATTCCTTTCCAGAGGCACTAGTGAAGAATCTTTTTCTAGGTCTCCCCCAGCTTCTAGAGACCATCTGTTCTCTGTGGCTCATGTTTCCCTTTTTCTACCTTCAAAAACCAGCAATATTATACCTAGATCTTTTTAATTCTATAAACTTTCAATATAAATATAAATATAAAATTTTAATGCTATAACTTTCAGGTTATTTTTTTCTAATTTTTTAATATGCTTTTAAGGACTCTTGTGATAACTTTAGGCCTACCTGAATAATTCAGGATAATCTCCCTATATTAAGGGTTGCTGATGGCTAACCTTAATTGCTTAAGAAACCTTAACTTCCCTTTTCCATATAACATAATTATTCACAGGTTCTGGAGATTAATATATGAACATCTTTCTTTTTGGGAGGTGGGATGGATTAGTCTACATAATAGTAGATTGCCTCAGACTTTGTGTTCTATCCATGCAGTATTCCCTTAGTGAGGTGTTTGGACACAGGTGCTATGAAGACAGGCTGATAAGCAATCCCAAACTCTGACTCAGTATTGCTGAAATTTAAATGGCAATGATTGCAGGGTCCTTTTGGATTACTTACCTAGACCTTCTGAATAGACAGACCTTTTCTCAATCTACTCTTCTAACTTGAATCCTACTCTCTTACTCCACTACTTTCAGAACTTCTGGTTCCTCTGTATTACTTTGGAAGAATTCTTTGCTTTCTCTGGAAATATCCATAGATTACAAATCAGACCAGATTGTGTTTCAATTATTAGAAAAATCTGTTACTCTTTCTTGAAACCTGGGAGGGCTCTGTCTTTTGAAACCCAATGATTTGGATATCCATAAGTTATGAAGGAATAAATAGGAGTAGGACATTGGCATTCTGATTCTATCCTGGGGAAGTCAGCATCCCTCACCCCCATACCATAAATGGATTGAATGGAATTAGCTCAGTGATTCCTGAAACAGCAAAAACAAACAAAAGCCCAATGTAATCTAATTGATCCTCCATTAAGGGTTTCTCTATCTTTTCCTTCTGACATATATATTTGACATTATAACATATTAATATGTATTATAAAGGATTTTTGAGGAAAGAGTACAGATACCAGGGATCTACTCAAAGTCATATTCAGGCTAAAATGGTCTGTTTTTAATGCCAAAGGCTAATTATAAATAACAGATGCAATGCTGTGCTCTGAAACTTACACTTCTCTTCTAGAAAACAGAACCACTGGAAAAGAGTCCAACCTCTTTTGGAGTGTTAGACTAAATTATCCTTAGAAATAATTGATACAGTACATTGAGACAGAAAGGACATTTGCTCATCTACCTATTAAGTTGCAGGCCTTGGAATAATGTCCCCTATATCCTGTGATGCACGACAGAAGGCTTGATATGCTTGACTTTTAAATAAAAGGGATTCTTTAAAAGGAGAGAATATGTAATGAAAAGCAGTTAGAATTCAGATTAGACCATGAAGATGAGCTGTTGGCTTCTAGAAACAACCATCTGGAGACTCTTGGTTCTTGGGATTTGTATAAGATTCTGTTTAGAGTTTGAGAAGCAAACATGGCCAACAGAAAGCTTTGGTGGAGTTGCTGAAAGACAAGGTTTATTTATAGTCCTAATATATTAAATATTAATGTCTAATTAATTTCTATATTAATCTGCCTACCCGACTGACCCACACATGTGCCTCCAATGAGCAGATTAACAGCAGATTCATCTAGGTAATCAGTATTTCCCAGCCTAGAAAAAAATTAAGAATATTGTTTTTTTCTTTTTTACTCCCCCCCACCTTTTTTTTAAACCCATCTGAGTTGTAAGATTTTTTTCTCTTAATTATCTCTTAACTATGGTAGGAGTTAGTGAGTGGCCTGGATCTGTTTATGATACCTATAAACAATTTGGGACTTGTAACAATACAGTGACAATGGGATGAAAACTTGGTAGATTGAGAAGGACAATTCAGGGAATTAATCTTCCAGACTAAAGTTGAGATTGTCAGAGAATATAGAAGAGTATCATCAGGCAGTCCTGAGGGCTTACAGCAGGGTAAGCATGTGACACACACAGTATCTAATAAGAGACAGATAACTCTTACGGTAATAAAAGAGCTCGACGCTGGTAGAATTTGGTCAGATAAGAGTGCAGTGGTATATGAACTCTCATGCACTATGTCCCTTCTATACCCTACACTATTTTAATTCTGAATTGATTTGCCTTCATTTATAAGTTACATTGTTAGGGCTCCAAAGCCTTTTCCTCATTGGAATACTACCTCATGTCCTAAAATACTCTCTCCAAAGGCACAGCTCTTTCTGAAGGTACCTTCTTTTGTGTTTCTCCTCCAGCATTTGATCTGCTGCCTTGCACATAAGACTGTACTCTGTAAATTGTGGTGGCT
The DNA here is from genome assembly GCF_922984935.1 of Meles meles. Lineage (NCBI taxonomy): Eukaryota > Metazoa > Chordata > Mammalia > Carnivora > Mustelidae > Meles > Meles meles. Next base: position 81,136,370 of record NC_060071.1, read on the forward strand.
GGAAGATTTAAGTAAGTAAGTTTCTTTATAAGTTCTAAAAAGTCTTACAAAACACACTAAGTAGGGGTATAGATGTGAAGGGTTAAACAGTAGCCAACACCTATAATAGACAATATGCTTTTTAAAAGTGATGCCATTAAGTTTAGAATAAATTGGGAGAAATAATTCACCTTTATGATGGATTAAGACAGTTCTACTAATGAGAATTGCAAATGTTTATGACATATCTTCTAAAATGCAATTGGATTAAGTAATAGGCTTGGTCAATAAATCAGCTTTGAACAAAGAAGAATGACCATGAAAATTTAGTACAACATAAATTAAATATATGTTGTTGAAAGATGAACTCTGAGATTATGATTAATATAATTAATTGTTTGATTTCAATATAATTGGGGGTTTTATACTCATTATTCTGGGATTAGACAATAAAGTTGTTAAAATATATTTTTATCCCAAAGAATGATGTTGCAACATAATATCAAAAGTGGAAATGCAGGGTCAGAGTTAAATAATAAGAATTTCCAAAGATAAGAAACCTAGATGCTAGTTCTCTTCTATTTCCAAGTAATGTAAGGCAAATCATCTTTGGTTAGGGGGATTTCAGATCTATCTCTAATATAACAATTCAAAAAGATTTATTGAGCTTATATAAATAAATAAAGATTTATTCCAAGCATTTTTTTTCCATTTTATTTATTTTTTCAGCGTAACAGTATTCATTCTTTTTGCACAACACCCAGTGCTCCATGCAAAACGTGCCCTCCCCATTACCCACCACCTGTATTCCAAGCATTTTTGAAGCAGGTGGCCATCAACCTGAAATGTTTTTAGTCTTAAAAGTCCCTTTCAATATCTAGATTTTATGATTTTACTAATAACTATGCTTTGCAATGTTCAAACCTGCTGATACTGTGTTTTAAACAAATGTGGCATGGAATCACAATATATACCCAGATCAGAGCAGTGATTCAGGTGTGGAGAACTTATTTTCCAACTGCTTGACAATACCTTTCAAAATTTCTCCTACTCTGTGCTATAGTCAATTACAATTTAATATGGACTTGACTGACCCAGACTACATTCATCAATATTAGTTTAATAGAGAAGAAAAGTAAATAAAGGAGATGTACTATGTGAAGATATGTATCTTTCCCTTGCTCCAAATCTATCAATGTTTCCATACTTTGACAACATCTATTCCTGGCCTTCAAGGTAGTCCTTAATTTGGCCTTACTTCACCTGGGTTAGTCAAATTTCCTACTACTCCTTAGCACGATACTGAAATAGACTGATTTTCCTCAAGAACTCAACTCTGATTCTTGCCATAATACATTTATTCAGATGAATGCATTGTTTCATGAAGTCATCTCCATTCTCTTCCTAATTCTTTTTCTGGATAAAGTATCAGTTCTTGACTGAAATATTCCAATTTTTTTTTAAGTCTGATTAATTAAGCACTAAATTGTACATCAGTTTATATTACTTGCTATTATTTTATGTATAGCTCTTTTGGCTCTTGATTATTCTCTTGATAGCCATGTGTAATCACCATGAGAAAAACCCTTAATTTTTTCTATCCTTCTTTAATGAATTTGTCTGCCTAACAAAACTCTTTAAAGTTGCCAGAATTTAATTTACATAGTGCTCAAGGCTTGGTGATGCCTCCATTTTGATTAATGTGGTTTTCAAAGATTTTCTAGTTGGCCCAAGTCATGAAGACCATGAGACATAACTTAGAAATAACTGTTTCAGCACTGTTCACATTTTCTGTTGCCTTAAATTCCAGTCTTTCTGGAGTATTGGCCTATGGAATCCTTAAGTCTATAGGGATATTCCAGTTTCAGTTACACTTTTTACACCTTATACCCAATTTTAAAGGAAATCTAGGTATCCAAGTCATGGTGTCAAAAGGGGATAAACTTGATTGTACATAGTTCTAACATCCAAGGAAATCAGATTTGATGACTAGATCCTAAGAATGGGAATTTCTAGATGATGTCAGTGCTCTGAAATCAGAAAGAAAGCAGATGGGGATGATAATTACCTTAAAAGTCTGGAAAAGATGGTTGAGACCTTAAGAATTTGAAGCTGATAAGGGCCACTCAAATGTCTAGGTCTCTAATAACTAGCAAGGTTTTAGGGATGCCTGGATGGTGCAGTCAGTTAAATGACTGACCCTTAGTTTTGGCTCAGGTCCTGATCTTGGGCTTGTGATCTCAAGGTGTGGGATTGAGTCCAGGGGCAGGCTCCATGATCAGCACAGGGTCTGCTTAAGGTTCTCCCTCCCTCTCTCTTTGCCCTTCCCACTGTGCTCTCTCTCTAAAATAAATAAATAAATCTTGAATAAAAAACAAAAAACAAACAAACAAAACCGAGTAAGGTTTTAGCCCCTGAAGAAGAGCTTGAATCCCAACCAGTAATGAGGGCAGATATCCATATATTTGGACTAGGAAAGGGAGGCAGAGATGCAATAAGGAGCTGTGGATCTAGAGACAGAGGGGAATTTAGGACTCAGACTCATGACCTTCAATGTTGAGTTTATAGTGGAATGACAAATTTAAATCACCAGGAAGAAGGTCTTCCTTATACATTTTCTGCATAGCAGAGTGTCTCTGAACATGTAGTAAGCACTTGATAATTGATGACATGCAATTGAATTTTTAGAGTCTTGAATTAAAACCAGCTAATACTCTTAGTTTTTATCTTCTCTATTGTTTATCTTTTAATAGGATATTTGTATTTTCATCTTAAGCATAGAAAATACCATCATTATTTTATTTCTTTTTCTTACAAAGCAGAATTTTTTTCATTTTCTATGTTTAGCAAATATTATGGATAATAATTTCAGCACTTTGTTCATCCATGAAAGCCTATGTACTGAATGCAATAGAATAAAATCTTATAGGTGATGAAGTAATTTATTTTTTTACATGCAAAGATTATTCATGCTAAGGTAAGTGTGGACTAAAAGACCTCCAGAAGTAAATGTGTCACTGATTTAAATTTATTAATAAAAAAATCTTTTAGGTAGTGAGGGAACAATGACTGCAATAAATTTAAGTAATAATATTTTCATCTCTCAGTGTTTTGTTTATATTAATAAAGTGTGTGATATATTACTGAAAACACATATTGTATAGGAAATAAATGGTAATGAAGTAATTAAAAAGCAGTAGAACTTTTGTTTCTTAAACAATTGTGGAATATTATGGTTGAGGCATAGTTAAGATATCTGTTACTGATGATGTCAATATTGTAGCAATTTCATTTCAGACCAAATCTATGTAAGTGTGGACAAAATGCTTTCTGTAGCATAGAGATGTTTTGAAGCCAGAGTTGACCATCTGAGAGTTACAGCAGTGATAGTACTGGTGGAAATCCCATATTTTATAGACAAAAAAATGGTCTGTTTATAGTGTCCTTTAAAATACGTAAAGTACTTTCGTTGTGCTTTTGCATCAAAACCTGAGAAAAATATAAGGTAATGCATTGTACTTATTATAGTAATACAGAGCCTGAGATTCAGCCATTTAATTGATCTGTCTCAAGGCATACTGAATGGTAGAGTCTAGACTCAAACTCAAGTTTGTCAACTCCTAAACATTATCGTCCTTCCTTTATAATAGCCGGTGTCCTTCTGTCATAATAGTCTTTGTTGAAGGCTACACATGTAATTGGATAAAGCCTTGTGGTATGGAAAAATATGCGAACAATTTTCTAGGTTTTTAAATAAATTTTTGGATCAACATCATATTTTGGGTTTACTATTGCCCTTATAGAACACAGCTTGTCAAAAGCGTAAGTGGTGTCTGCTTCACTGGACCTAGAAGGGAACATGAGGGCTTCTGGTATGATGGTTATAGAGGTGTTTTCAGTTTGTGACAAATCCACTGAAATTCACTCTCATATGTGTATTTTCTGTATGTGTATCATGCTCTAATAAAATTTTAGAAAGTCATTCAGTTTATTATGTTTGAAAGGCAATCGGCTTTATAAACATTGACTTATGCAGATTTTAGGGTTTGGAATTTTATAAGCCACTGGAACAGGAACCATATTTGTTGCTTGGTTATTTAACCCTTGAATATATTTAAAATACCTACATCCCTTATAAGTTACACACATGGTGTCAAGAGGTAAATGCCTAAGAAATTAATGTTAGAGAGAAAATTCCCAAGTTGAGCTACAAATAGAAACTGAAAGGACAATGTTGAGTTCCTAACCTGAGACATGAAATAAAACATTCTGAACAAATGCCTTGAATGTTGCAATAGACATAGTTGTTCCATACCACCAAAGATGATTTAAAATGCATTCACATCTTGCTGAGATATTATCTATCATATATAAGAAATTTAAGCCATAATACCTTACTTGCCAAAAAATATCTTTTGTGACAAATGTGAAACCAATGTGAAAATTCAGTATCTCAACAAGATTTTCCTCAGTAATGAGATAGTTTGATAAGATCTATTAAAAAAAAAGATAGAAAAGAAACCTCCTCAGTATTTGAAGGCTGATCTTATTAAGAAAATATATATATAAGATAGGCAAAACTTGTTAATTGCAGTTCTGATCTGAGATTTGACTTCGCAGTTTTGATAATCTGTGTTACTGACAACAAAAATTACCTTACTTATGTATTGGTTTTGGAAATAGATGTGGTACTCAGGTTGAGATTTTAACACTAGGTAAAAACAGCATTTTATATCATATAAGAAGCAATTGTAAGCATATAGCATAACTTCCTGCATTTATAAGAAAGGATGATGCTCTTTTGGGTAATTCTAACCCTGTTTAGAGCTGTGAAAGAAAAACCTGTGGGCTAAAAGCAAGCAATGAACAAAGAAATATAAACAATATGGAAAGATGGACCTCACTGTTTCTGCTCAATTTGAGGGAACTATATAGATGAACAAGGCTAGAAAGAAATGTGAAGACCTGCTTATAGTTCTTGGGATCTTTCTGTGTTTATTTGATAAATAAAGGTAACAGATCATAAGGAGGTTTTATTCTGCTTAAAATATTGAGGATGAAAAGAATAGAAATTATAAGGTTGAAAGAATATGACCAGCTTATTTTGTTCACTCTTGACTCAATCATAAATTCTTTCCAAGAAAGACATACTAAATTCAGTTGAAAATGTTAAGAACTAAAGTTAAGGTGTGATTATTGCTATTGATGTTAGATGGGCAATGAATGTAAAATGTTTGAGTGCCTCCAAACAACAGCATCCAAGGTCACTTAATGATAGATAGGTCAGGTTCCTTATCATCCTCAGGAAACTGATAGTGTATGGACCTTGTTTCTACTTTCATATTTTCTGAAGATTAGTTATTAAAAGTTATGTTTATTACTAACATGAGATGTTTGAAAAGGAAACTAGTTTTGAATCTGAAACTGTCCTAAAAAATGGTCTCATATAGGGACATCTGGGTGGCTCAGTCACATAAGCCACTACCTTCACCTTGGGTTGTGATCCCAGGGTCCTGAGATGGAGTCCCACATCAGGCTCCTTGCTCAGTGAAGAGCCTGCTTCTCCCTCTGCCCCTCCCTGCACTCACAGTCTGTCTTTCTCTCTCTCTCTCTCTGACAAATAAATAAATAAATAAATAAATAAATAAATAAAATCTTTAAAAATTTTAAAAATAATATAAAAACAAGTGATGGTAAGGCACTTAAAAGAACTGGTATCTAAAATATACATAGGAGAATTAAAACCCAACAGAAGTAACAACCCAATTAAAAAATGGCAAAATACCTGAACAGATACCTCATCAACAAAGATACAGAGATGACAAAGCATATGAAAAGTTACTCATCATAACTTCTCATCAGGGGATTGAAAATTAAAACAACAATGAGATGCCACCACATACCTATTAGAATGACTAAATACAATATCTGACAGCCTAAATGCTAACAAGGATATGGAGTAACAGGCACTCTCATTCATTATTAGTGAAAGTTTGAAATAGTACAGCTCCTTGGTGTCTACCCAAATGAATTGACAAGTTAGCATCCACACAAAAACTTGCAAGTGCTTGTAGCAGCTTTATTCATAATGTCCAACATTTGAAAGCATTCATTAATTCAGGAAGTGAATGCACAGAATATGGTCCACTCATGCAGTGAACATTCTTCAGCAATGAATATAAATGAGTTATCCAGTCACAGAAAGATATGGAAGGATCTTAAATACTGCTAAGTGAAAGAAAGTAACATGTTTTTTGTTTTTATTTTTTGAAAAGGCTACATAGTGTATCATTCTAACCATATAATATTCCAGAAAAAGCAATGCTGTGGAGACAGCAAAAATATCAACGGTTGCCAGAAATTTGGGAAGAGGGAAGGGAAAATGAAAAGGTGGAGCACAGGATTTTTAGGGCAGTGTAACTACTCTGTATGATACTGTAGTGGTAGACACATGTCACCTGTCAAAACTCATAGAATATATAAAAAGGGTGAATCCTGATGTGAACTATGAACTTTAATAATAATGCATCAGGATTGTCTCATAGGTTATAACATTTATCACACCAGTGCAACATGTCAGTTAGCTGGGAAATTGTGTATATGTGTAGGAGGAGAGGACATATGGGAACTCTCTCTACTTACTGATCGGCTTTTCTGTAATCCTAAAAGCTCTCTAAAAACCAGTCTGTTGATTTTTTTTTAAGATTTTATTTATTTATTCGACAGATAGAGATCACAAGTAGGCAGAGAGAGAGGAAGAAGCAGGCTCCCTGCAGAGCAGAGAGCCCGATGCGGGGCTCGATCTCAGGACCCTGAGATCATGACTCGGGCCGAAGGCAGAGGCTTAACCACTGAGCCACCCAGGCGCCCCCAGTCTGTTGATTTTTTGACCCTGAGATCATGACCCGAGCCGAAGGCAGAGGCTTAACCACTGAGCCACCCAGGCGCCCCCAGTCTGTTGATTTTTTAAAAGTGATTTTTGTTATTAATAATTTGTTTCCACTATCAATTTCCTCTTCAAATATTATTGGCTTCACAGTTGCACAATGAACCACTATCTGGGAGCTTTTATCAAGTCTTAAGTGGAAGCTTTAGTTGAATATATTAAATACAAGCCTTAGGATATGAATTGCTGAGGAAAATATTCTAAGTTATGAAGAAAAATTTTTTAAATTAGCAAAAGTTAAAAGAATTTCATTTCTCCCTTTACACAGCTCTCAAAATCATCGGTTCCACAGAAAATAATATAGCAATGTAAATGTAGTTTTTAAATTATAGCAGCTTTTGAATCATGTTTATCTCATGGAAAGGTCCAGAGATCTTTGTTACATATCTAGAAATCCTACACTATTGGTACTTTTATGTCTAAGTGTGTTGATGAAACCATTTGTACTTCCATCTAATTATAATCACGAGGCTGCAAATCAGCCTGATTTCCCCCAACACTTTCCTTCCACCAACACACCTAATAAAACATTTCATACTTTAGTATGAAGTTGTGTAGTCCACTATACCTAGAGACATAGGGAAGATACAATGTCTCTGGGACAGACAAGAGGTTATTTGTCAAGACTGAAATCTAATAGGGTCTTAACTGGGGTATTGTCAGAGAGGCGGGGTTGGGTCATTACTGGAGAGTGCATGGGAAGAACATACAGGAATGAGTTAACAATTTCAATAAAGTGGATACAAAGGGCTGAGTAGATTCCTGTTTCAAAGTAGAGGTAATTGTTTTGAAGGAGAACAAGTCTAAGTTAAATGATTGTTAGGAGACAATGTTAGCATCTGAAAACTAGGATTGCTTCATCGTTCCCCTTAGGCCTCGTCAGGCTGGCTAGCATACCTGTTATATTTTCTTCTTCCATTAACTCTTAGGAGTGTAGCAAATGAAAAGAAAGATAGGAGTTGTTAAAAGCCTTTCCAAATTCCTTCTCTGCTCTCATAGACTCCTTCCTCACCTCTCTCCCAAACTCTGTCCAAATCTATATTCAAATGCATTGATTCTTATTTCTTTGGATGATCTCATTTCTTCAGACAGGTTTTGAATGATCTAGGAAGCACGCCCATGCTCAAAGAGCAAGAGTATTAAAGTCACACCATAGTAGCGATGTTAATGTTTATTGAACACTTACAATTTGCTAGAACTTCTAAGAGTTTTTTTACATGAACAGTCTCGTTTAATCTCTTACCTCTTACTACTCTCATTTAATATTTGAAGTAAATGGAGTATGGAATGGTCACATCTCTTTTTGAAGTCACACAACTAGTGAGAATATTAGGATTCAGACCTAGATAGATTAGCTTAGGAGATCACATGGTTAACTGATAAATGAAACTGTCCTACTCTAGTACTGTATTTTGTCTGTTTTTGTTGTTGCTGTTTTTTGGGTTTTGTTTTTTACCTCTTATTTTCCACTCCTCTGCAAAAGCTTGCTCATTATGCCTACCAGCGCTGAATCAGTTAAACTAGTGTTATCAAGTCTCCTAACTATGAATGTAGAAGAAAAATCTGAGGAGAGAAACTGCATTAGTTTTATCGATCTGCTTTTGCAGAATTGAAAACAAAAAGCCATCTTGAAGCACATCAATAGAATTATGGTTTCCCCTGTGAGAATTTACTGCATTGGCGTTCTGATTTGTTCTCTTCTAAAGAAGGAGCATGGAAAAAAATTATTAGGTGCTAAAATAGGCTGGCCCTGATGAATTAGTGACAGTTCCACATATCTTTCTAGCATTTTGTTTTCCCCAACTCATGCTAACATTACTCATCCTGTACTTTAACAGATTATAAAGGGTTTATTCAGATTGACTCATTTTTTTAGAAAGATTAAGGCCCTAGGACATCAAAGCAGCATACAAATTACAAGTCATTAAATGAAGTTCTGCCATTAATACATATTTCACAGTATAGCTCTTCTTTCATCCCTTCTACCTTAAATCCATCTCTGCTCATGAGGACATTGATATGGCTATTGCATGTCCTAGTTATGCGATGATGACATTGAGTCAATAATGGTGACCTGTTACTGCTTTCAAGGAATTTTTGGGGATATAAAACTATACATGTATTTCACACACACACACACACACACACACACACACACCCCATATATATATATGTGTGTATATATATACATATATATGAGAATATGTATATACATGGGAATTACACATAAAATCCATACATATGTGGTATACATGCTTGCATATATATACACACAAACACACATGTACACACATCCACATACACATATGTGCACATGAGAAATTTCAGAGCCTAACCTGATGCCTGCCACAAGTCAAATATGTTTATGCAAATCAGTTTTAGTCATTATTTTTGCTGAAAAATTAGTTTTAAGAAGGTATTTCAAATTTGCACATATTGAAATCAACTAGCTCATCTATAAAATGTATCTTTCTCAAAAAGAGTTGAAAAAGAGATCATACATTGAACACAGTAACAGGAACAAAGTGGTTGTATCCTTTTTTCATTTTAAGATTTTATATACTTAAGAAAGAGAGAGAGAAAGGGAGAGAACACAAGCAGGGGAAGTAGAAGAGGGAGAGGGAGAATCAGACTCCCTGCCAAGTGGAGAGTTTGATATGGAGCCCGATCCCAGGACAGTGGGATCATGATCTGAGCTGAAGGCATGTACTTAACTGACTGAGCCACCCAGGCACCCAAAGTTATTGTATCCTATGTATTTTTCTCTGTTGTGGTCTTTTCTTTGGAGGCCACCTTGCAGTTTGTGTGTCACTGCTCTGTGGAAGAAAAGTTTAGAAGACTTGCTTGCTATGCTCCACAAATAAGTGAGACCATATGATACTTGACTCTCTCTGCTTGACTTATTTCGCTCAGCATAATTTCTTCCAGTCCCGTCCATGTTGCTACAAAAGTTGGGTATTTGTCCTTTCTGATGGAGGCATAATACTCCATTGTGTAGAGGGAGTTGAGGGAAACTGGAAGGGGAGATGAACCATGAGATACTATGGACTCTGAAAAACAACCAGAGGGTTATGAAGGGGCAGTGGGGGGGTGGGGTAGGGTGGGAGGTTGAGGAACCAGGTGGTGGGTAATAGGGAGGGCACGTACTGCATGGAGCACTGGGTGTGATGCCAAAACAATGAACACTGTTATGCTGTAAATAAACAAATAAAAATAAATTAAAAAAAAAAAAAGACTGTAAGACTTGCTTGCAGTTAGTTTGGTGCATTATAAGTCACTAGGCTTCAGTGATCTCCACACGGCTTGCCCAGCTTTCTGGCTACCCAGGAGAAATAGTTTCCTAGCTAGATTCTGGAAGTTAACATTTTCACTGGGAAAAGAACACTGAGCTCAGGGACAGTGCAGCCATTGACTGAGGATCACAGACACTGAAGCCAAACAGCATTCCTTTTCTCACTCGATGGGACACAATATTCTAAAGAGAAGTGGAGGGAGCATCATTGCTTGGGTAGAAAGTATTGAGAAGTCAGGAGATTTGAAAAGTTTTGTAGCAAGGATTTCTTTAGAATTTGGATTTTCTATTTGAAATATATTTACGCTTTGATGTCAAGTCAACCACTCCATTTTTATTTTATTTTATTTTTCATAATTTTTTATGTTTTTATAAACATATAATGTACTATTAGCCCAAGGGGTACAGGTCTGTGAATCACCAGTTTTACACACTTCACAGCACTCACCATAGCACATACCCTCCCCAATGTCCATAACCCCACCACTCTCTCCTTACTCCCCTCCCCCCAGCCACCCTCAGTTTGTTTTGTGACATTAAGAGTCTCTTATGGTTTGTCTCCCTCCTGATCCCATCTTGTTTCATTTATTCTTTTCCTACCCCCAAGCCCCCCACGTTGCATCTCCACTTCCTCATACCAGGGAGATCATATGATAGTTGTCTTTCTCTGATTGACTTATTTCGCTCAGCATAATACCCTCTAGTTCCATCCACATCGTCGCAAATGGCAAGATTTCATTTCTTTTGATCAACCACTCCATTTTAAGCATTAGGATAGAATTGCGAATCTTCCCTTGCTTAACTTTTTCCTCTATTCAGAAATACCTTATTGGTTGCAGGAGTGTTTTTGAGAAGAGCCTGTGAAACTACAAGTCCTTCTGAGTTGACCTTTTTGGTGAAGCAGTGATCTGATGCACTGGGTGAGAGTAAAACGGTTTATGCTTCGTGCTTTTAAAATGGGTTATAAACGACATGCGGCTGCCTTTATTCAATTAGCTTTTCTTTTTTAACAAACACCATCTGTTTGGGCTTGGCAAGTCTCCCACAGGAAAAAGGGGAAAAAATAATGATATCCTGAAATAGAAAAGAGAGTATAACCTTTTTCTTCATAATTGACCCTAGTAATTTACTGAGGTTAGGTTATGCTGGTTCAGAAACACGGCTTATTAAGTTTGCAATACTAATTTAGTTACTTAGTTTTAGTTACTTGGTGCAAAAGTTTGACAGATTAAAAATAAATATTTGAAAAGCCATTTCATGTTGACTACTTTATCTGTTTTTCTCAATAGAGATGAGGGATGAATGATTTTCATATTCTGTCCTCCCATTTTATAGGTTAGGAAATTGAGGCAGAGATGTTGCTGCTTTTTAAAAGATGATATGGTGAGCAAATGTTAGAGCTAAGACTCAAATTTGGGTTTTCAGACTACCTATCCCATATTTCCATCCCACTCTATCGCTGGACCAGCAGAAATGACATGAGCTTCATTGGATACCATCAAGATATGAACTTTATGAGGGCAGTGTCAGAGTAAGAACCTCCAACTACTTCACAACTCTGAGCTGTGTGGCACTTTTTGCACATCACTAGGGTACAGATAGGAATGGGATCATGACTAAGCAGGCTGCCTCTAAATAGAAATTTGCTGAGACTACTTGATGGAAAGAGTCCAACCATTTTGGAATGTTTGACCAATAGCCTGGATAATGGCAGACAAGAGAGTCAGCAAATGTAAAAAACACAGCTGCTCAGGGTTTTGATGAGATGACTTCTTTCAGCATCATCAATTATTGGGGATGATCAGACTGAAATTCTGAAAGAAATGAGGCTAAAACCAAATGAAATGAAGAGTAGGCAAAAGAACAGTTAAGATGAAAGGAATAATCCATGGTGTGATCATTATCTTGGTGGCTGTTTGCTGGTTATATTCTTTCTTAACTTTGTGAACAGTAGAAAGGAATTGTCAATCGCTCTGCCTGAGGTGTTAAAACAGAACTATCTCTGGCCAGAGTTCACTGGCCAAACAGAGGGTTGCTGTCTCTGGATCTAGAAAAATATGGAGACAATAATAAGGGCAGACTCAGGCCAGGGATTCTGTACCTGTGTGGGGTAATTGTTGGAGTTCTGCTTTTGCCTGCAGATAGGACTAGAGAATTCAAAGATCCACTGGCATCCTAAGTGACATTGTGCTGATTCTTAATACATTGTCTCTAAATTAAAACTGTGGCAGTATTTGAAATTAAATTTTTCGTTTGTCTTTCTGAGTACTGAGCCTGGAATAATTTAAACATGACTGATACTGAAGTGCTGGGTGACCAGTGATGGAACATTCATAGGGAAGATGCATTTTGTCTGAGTCTGCTGCACACCTAATTCTCTAGAATGTCCATAAAATAATCTTTCTTTAAGTCCTTTGCTCCTTATTCTAAATTCCTTAATGAGCAACACAGAGCTCTGTAATAGTGCTTGAAATAGCTCAAGAGGAAGTAAAATGGTTTATATGAGTACAATCTCAGCTTCAAGGACAAAAGTATATTAATTAATAACGTATTTCAAAGTTCACTTCTAAAGCATTCCATTTCATTACTGTCTTGGCCAAAACACAAAGTGATGATGATCTTTATTATTTAACTCCAATGGAACTGCTATGCACAGTTTCTGGTATTCTATTTTTTTTTGTAAGTAGATTGTCTTGCTTTTATTTTTTTTTCAGTCTGCCCCTTTGAAAGACAATGTGCTACCCTTTTCTGCTTTTCATCCTCTAGCCCTTCTTTCTCTATCCCTATTCTCCCTCCTTAATCTTCTCCCCTAATCTCCTTATACATACTGTCCCGCACCTCAGCTTTTCTCTCCCTCTGACCTTCCCTTTCCTCTTTGTATCTTTGTGATATTTATTGTGCATCACTTAGAATCTAGAAATGGAAATGTCATGTTTTTAAATAATCATAATATGTGGGGTGCCTGGGTGGCTCAGTGGGTTAAAGCCTCTGCCTTCGGCTCAGGTCATGATTCCAGGGTCCTGGGATCGAGCCCCGCATCAGGCTCTCTGCTCAGCAGGGAGCTGCTTCCTCCTCTCTCTCTGCCTGCCTCTCTACCTACTTAATGATCTCTGTCTGTCAAATAAAATCTAAAAAAAAACCCAAAAAAACAAAAAACAAAAAACAAAAAAAACTTTAAAAAAAATAATCATAATATGAACTGGTAAATAGAAAGTCATAAAAGAAAAACATATAGAATGCAATTGTTACTCACAGTAAAAAGCATTTCCCTTTAGTTTGGTGGTGGGGAAAGGATCAGTAAAATTTGATGGATGGACATTCTCTAAGTTGAGTCTTAAAGTACAGGTAGAATTTGGCCATCTGAGCATGTCAGGGCAAAGGAAATCTCTGAGCAAAGGGATGGAAGTAGGAAAGATTGAGTAGTTGAAGTAGTTCAGTTTGTTTAGTTTGCTATTAAATAAAGAGAAGAATAGGAAGTGAAGATATAAGGTCAGAATCAGAAAATGAAGAACTTTAAGTGCTATACTGAGTAATTGGCAGTTTACTCATTAAAGGGAACTGAGAAGATAATTTCTATGGCTCATGAAGATTAACATGGCAGTGAGATATAGGGTGGCTTAAAGTGACTGCTGTAATACCTCTTGCTAGATTAACAGGGTCCTCTTTTCCACTTAATGACTGTTTTATGTTGGGTTTCCTGGGAAGGGATTTGGACATAAAGCTGAGCGGACAGGTTTGTTAGGGCATGCTCTTGGGAACAATACCTGTGGAAGGAAAGGTAAAGGAGCACAATTGAATATAGAAAAGAATCTCCAAAAAAAGATATCACACGACTTCAAGGGATGGTATGGCTCATCTGAATTGGGCTACTCATAGAATGTGGACTGCCTTAGAAAGGGACAGAGGGTTCAGGCAAGATTACTTTTCAGTGGAGGTAATTCCTTAAAAAGCTTGACAGCTGAGTTCTGACAACAGTATTCTCCATAGCAGGCATGAGGGTGGCTCAGTAGTTAAGCATCTGCCTTTGGCCCAAGTCATGATCCTGGGGTCTTGGGATCAAGCCCTACATCAGGCTCCCTGCTTCTCCCTCTCCCACTCCCCCTGCTTGTGTTCCCTCTCTTTCAAATAAATAAGTAAGATCTTTTAAAAAAATCATTAAAACGAACAAACAAACAGTATTTCCCATGGCTGAAGGAATAATTCCTTCAGTTCTGTCAGGAAACCAGGATAACACATCACAACATCTACTACAGTTGACTTGTTTATATCTTAGTGTCTAAGGTGTGTCCCAATAGAACCTTGAATATCCTTTCTCGGAGCACGTTATAGTCAACATTTATTATAGGTTTACTTATCTTTGCAACTAAAAAGTAATCTTTGTGTGGGCAAGAATTATGTTCTATGGCTCTTTGTATTCACATTTTTGTATTCTTTGTACTCACACCTATTTCTTACCATCTAGGATGATAAGATATAGGTGTTCAATAAATAATTTTTCTTACCATCTAGGGAAGGGAAGGGAAGGGAAATGAAAGGAAGGGAAGGGAAGGGATTTCTTACCTATTTCTTACCATCTAGGATGTTCAATAAATAATTTTTGAATGAAAGAATAAAAGAATTAACTGATTAAATAAAATCATGCCTCCCTAGGGGTGCCTGGATGGCTCAGTTGGTTAGGCGTCTGACTCTTGATTTCAGCTAAAGTCATGATCTCAGGGTTGTAAGATGGAGCCCCATGTTGGGCTACCTGCTCAGTCCAGAGTCTTCCTGAGATCCTCTCTGTGCCTCTCGCCTGTTCACTCATTCTCTGTCTCTCAAATAAAAGTAAAGTCTCTAATAAAATTAAAAAATAAAATCATGCCTTCTCCAAACTTAGCATGACAGATTAACTGTTTCGAAAATACAAAAACAATTCAGTGATACTTTAATACCTCAAATCAACCATGTCTCAAATAAAATATAGAGGAAACATTCCCTCTCAAGATGAATGATGGATTCCAGCCCTCATTGTTTGGAGTCTGCATTCATTTTAGGCATCTGATAGGACCAGATTGATGTTTTTACATTCTAAAGACAATAAGTACATTAGTACCTTTATGAACTGTGGTCTCCTGGCTTGTTAAATAAAAATAATTATTTCTCCATTTTTAATCTTTTTAGGGTAAGTCTTGGTTTAGGCAGGCTGTCTTGAAATGTACACTAGTATCCACTATGGATTTCCTACTCTCTGAAGGTGATACTCATTTGTAAAGTTGTTAGCCATTGCTGCTAATGTCTGTGTGCTTTCATTTTAAGATATTGCTGAATATTCAAGCTTATTGAATGAATCAGCAAAGTGAAAAAGGTGTCCCATGCTAGAAATTATTTGAAGACACAAATGAAAGGAAGATATGATTCCTGTATTCTTAAAGCCACATTATTATTGATAGGTAACACTTAGCAAATTTATTCTACTCAGGAATAACCACAAAGCAATGTACAATGAGTACTAAGTAATGCTGAATAATTAATGGGGAGGGAAGCATGAAAAGGAGTAATCAAAGTGACAGTAGTTTTTGGAGAAAAGATGTGATATTTAAAAATAGGGCTTCAAAATTATTTAATTCTTCTTGCAAAGAAAGATGGAGTTTATGTTTCTCACTTTGAACATAGACAGGTTTGTGACTATTTTGATGCAATAGAGTATAGCTAAAGTATGGCTATGTGACTTCTGAGGCTATGTCAGAAAAGATCATGTACCTGCTCTCTTGAAACACTAGCTTCAGGGAGGTTCCATACCAGGAGACTATCCAAACCCAAGAACATGCTATGAGGAATCCAAACCACGTGGAGAGGCCATGTTTTAATACTCTGGTCAATAGTCCGAATTGAGCCACACTTATAAATGAAGAAGGCATCTTGCAAGTGACACCTCCAGATAGATGTTACAACCCCCATTATTTGAGTCCTTCTAGTCAAATCCCCAAACATCTTGAAGCTAAAAAGATCAATTCTATTGATCTAGAAAGATCTATTGATCTTTCTAGATATCCAACCTAAGGATTTTCTAAGTACAATTATATGGTGTTGTTTTATGGCACTAAGTTTGGAGTGACTTGTTAAACAATGAATATAAGGATAACAAGAGACTTTATGAAGAACTATATTTAAATATATATATATTCTTATTGTGCTCTCAAACACTAGGTTGCTTTTTTCTGGAAACATCATACATTTTTAATTTCTCTTGTTCAGTGACATAGCTGATTGCAGTGGGGTGAGTTACTGAGGCACAATTTCCTCATACTAGCAGATAACAAAAGTGGCAATTATAATTAATTATTAATTTAATGACATAATTTGAGAGCTTCCTTTGTGTCAGGTATTGTGCCAGGTGCCTTATATGAATTATTTATTTATTTTTAAAATATCCATCTTATTCCTCTAAAGTAGGAACTATCGTTATATTTTACATATGAATATAATGAGATTTATATACTATATAAGTAAATGGCCCAGGGACCTTCATACTTTCCATTCAGAGAGAGCTGGGAAGTGATTTAGGCTTAGTTAACACCAAAATCCGAAGTCTTAACTGCAATGATATAGGGCTTTTATTCTTGAGATAAAGTAGAAAAATATACAAGAGGAAGGTAGTATAAAATGGCTTCTGACAATACTTCCTGTGTATGGGAAAACAATGAATGTGCCATAATATCTTAGTAAGTTTTCATACCTTAATGCAAAATTTGGTGCAGAAAACTCTGGGTTGAACTCTCTTCCACAATATTTAGTAAGAGGAGGATCTTGAATTCCTATAAATGCTGCATAAATTCAAGAGGATGATCTAAAAAGAATTCAACCAAGCATTGGCCTTTGAAGATAAAGATTTCTCATAAAGTAAAACGAATTATTGTTCTTGCCCATTGCACTAAAACTCTAATATGACAGTAACCAGAAAGCTGAAAAAAAATCATTTCAAGTAGGCCCTGTTTTGTGGCTCTGGCCCTACAGATTGATTTTATATGCAGGTTTAGCACTCGGCAGCTGCCAAAAGCCATCAGTGCAATAGCCCATTCAGAGGAACACAAAATTTGAAAAGAGGACAGCCAGCAAGGACATGCTATAAAAGGCAAAGGACAGATATGAGAAAGATCTGCTGGCCCATTCTCTCAATCTGGACATTTACCATGACTAAAAAGAGAAGAGAAGACAGAGGAAAGACTAATATCAACTTTAAAACATGTGAAATAGAGATCATCTGCTCATTATATCTTATGTCTTTCCAAGAGAACTTAGAGTTGAAGAGAAGTAGTTGAAATTGTATCATTTAAAGGAAGAAATCCCATTTGGTGTGGAGATGATGAGATTCTAGGAACTGGATGTATATGAGAAGTGATGAGATCCCCTGACAATTGGAATAAAGCCCTCTTTTAGAGATGGTTTGAGCATGGGAGGGAAGCAGTAGATGATTGAGATGATCATTGGAGATAATTCTAACACCTTTGTCTTGTGTCAATATGTTATGAAGTTAGGGTGTTTACTTCAGGAATTATGAAGTACTGGTATGTAAAGGACACTATAATCTTAACTTGGAAAAAATTCTTAACGTAGAATCTCATAAGGCTTTTACAATGTGAAACTTTAAATACAGCATTGTTGTGTGGATTTATGTCTCTTAATTCTCAAAGTAACTCTATATGTGTATCTAGAAAAGATCTATTTTTAATGGAGTTTACCACAAGGTAAACAGTGATTTTGATGCAAAATTTTGAAAGTATTGGAAAATCTAATCCATAACTATTCACACTTCATTTCTATAATTCCGAAGTAATATCCCCTGATATTGTTGGTTGTGTTTAACAAGACATCAGTGATAGCTTTGAAAAGAGATAATTCAAGACACCCAAAGTTCTAGATAATAAAGGACTTAGTGTGTTACTGAACAGAATACCAGTGCACTGACCAGAGTCATGTGATGCTGGAGCATGGACCACTTTCTGTGATGGGTCTGATGTTCACAATATGGCATCCTGGTAGTAGACTAAAGTGGCATTAGGAAAGGGACTGTTGAGCCTCTGATATGGCTTGGATCCCACTGTGCTCTGCAGGCTTCAGTAAAGCTTGACAAAGCATGCTGTCTGCATGCATGTTCAGATGTGCTTAAACATCTAAGTAGTGTGACTCTCTAGCAAGGTGGAGTGGGAATTACAGATTTCCTTTCAGTGATTTCTTGTTTGGAATTATTTTATGGTATCTATCTGCTTACTGCCAATAAGTTCAAATTCAGCTTAGAAGGCTAATAAGGCATCCACATATTTGACTCAATATAGCAAGTTACTGAGTAATTACAGTACTTTTCAAAGAAGAGGAACTGTGTGGATCTTGGGTGGTAAATAATGAATGATACTAACCTTAAACAATACATAATACTTGTGGGATGGTGACAAGTTATTATAGTCAGGGAAGCCTTCAGCAGAAATATTAAGCTCAACACATTGATTTTTATTGCCATTCTAGATCAAGGTAAGAGAAAAAATCTGATAGCAGAGCAATGCATTCTAAGACTGACTTTGTCAAAAATATGCCTATCTGGCTATTAGTAATGACCCTTTTAAACATTTGACCGTGGTGGAACTGATCCCCTCCCCCCAGAGCTTTCTTCATTTTAGTTTAGCAATAAACAAAACAAAAATGTGCTTGCCCAGTGTCTGACAACTCTGTGAAGTGATAAGCTAAATGATTTAGAGGCTTCTCACCAGTGACATTTTTTTCTTGCTTTTGTTAATACTACAAATAATTGGGATGTTAATCCCTATTCCACTGAATTGAAGCTGTGTCAGTTTAATATAACTTACAATGCATGGTATTTTAGCATTCATAAAAGCTATGTTGTCCTATTGAACAGGGAAACCATTTTTAACACCCTTATAGATTTCCTTTGGAAAGAGTTGAGTTTACAAGGAATTCACTTCAAGTAGTCACTTCAATCACCCCTCGTTTGCAGTTAGTGCTTTCGAAACAAGGTTTAATAACATTTCCTTTAAAAATTTAAGAGTTCATGACTTACCTCAGTAATCTCTTCTCCTGTGTTAAAATTCTGATAGGCAAGATACTTTTTCTAGAAACCTTTACCTGTACTTTCAGTCTTTTTCTCTCTCTTTCTTTCTACTTTTTTTTCTTATATCCTTAGAAATAGAGAAAAATTCGTCCACCACCATTTATACAAAATCTTATAGTCTACATAAAAAGAAAATACATTTTGGAGGCTGAAGAAGCTGAGTTAGAGCTCTGTCACAAGACTATTTCTCAACCCATATACACTCCTGCTTTCCATGTATTCATTTTCATGCTTGTATTGTGAGACTCTTGAAAAAATACAATACACTTAAAGGATTAATCAATACTGAAGAATGTGTTTAGACAACATTTTATTTTGATTTTATTTATTCACATGTGCAACCACACTTATTTCCTTGAATGAAAATTACTTCAAAAATCTCAGTCTTGAAGATAACTCTATGCTGACTAGGATTATATTTCAGAAATTCTGATATGACATGGGGAGAGGGTTCACATACTCAGCAACTACACAGTTAAATTCCTTCTCATTGTTTGTATTCATTTATGCTATTCTTGCTTGTAGTGTTCTCACTGTTTTCTTTTTGTCTACACAAATCCAACCCAGACCAATGGGCTAGTCTCTATCTAGTTTGTTCCCTCCTACAGTCCTTTTCTTTCTTTTTATTATTATTTTTTGTTAACATATGATGTATTCTTAGCCCTAGGGTACAGGTCTGTGAATCGCCAGGTTTACACACTTCACAGCACTCACCATAGCACATACCCTCCCCAATGTCCATAACCCAACCACCCTCTCCCTACCCCCCTCCCCCGGCAACCCTCAGTTTGTTTTGTGAGATTAAGAGTCTCTTTTGGTTTGTCTCCCTCCCCATCCCATCTTGTTTCATTTATTCCTTTCCTACCCCCCCAAACCCCCCACATTGCCTCTCAAATTCCTCATATCAGGAAGATCATTGATAGTTGTCTTTCTCTGATTGACTTATTTCACTAAACATAATACCCTCTAGTTCCATCCATGTCGTCGCAAATGGCAAGCTGTATAGTATTCCACTGTATATATATATACAACACCTTCTTTATCCATTCATCTGTTGATGGACATCTAGGTTCTTTCCATACTTTGGCTATTGTGGACATTGCTGCTATAAACATTAGGGTGCACGTGCCCCTTCTGATCACTACATTTGTATCTTTAGGGTAAATACCCAGTAGTGTAATTGCTGGGTCATAAGGTAGCTCTTATTGCTACCTTTTTGAGGAACCTCCATGCTATTTTCCAAAGTGATTGCACCAGCTTACATTCTCACCAACAGTGTAAGAGTGTTCCCCTTTCTCCACATCCTCGCCAACATCTGTCATTTCCTGACTTGTTACTTTTAGCCATTCTGACTGGTGTGAGGTGGTATCTCAGAAACAACACAAACATTCATTTTCCATGAATATGTTTATCTGTATTTCTTTGAGATTGCAATTATATTCTAACTTTGTGATTTTGTTAATCAAAAACAGAGCCAATGAATCTTGGAAAGAAATGACCACCTCTTCCCTCTGTCTTTCAATTGATCTCAGCAACATTTGTTATTTCAGTTCTCTGCCTGACTTGGGTATTGCCTTTGAACAACTAACACTTTTTTAAATACTGTACTTTTGAGATTATTTTGAATTTTATACCAACCTAATTTTACATTTTATATTGAAAATAAAATTGTGGTTGTGAGTTATCTGCATTGTAGCGTATAATCTTCCACCAATATTATTTTCCTTTTTAACGTGTGTGCTATATAGGCTGATGCCATTAAAGACCACCATACTGCCTACTGAAGGCCAGCATATTCCAAATGTTGTACAGTAATGAGACCATGGCAGTTAACAAATACCTTCATTGCTCTGGGTAGAACTACAGATCTTAGCAGCTGCCTTTTAACTTGCTCCTCTTCAGAATTAATGACTTTGCTTTTAAAGGCAGTATATAGTTTTTTCCTCTACTTTAAACTCTTATTTGAATGAGAAATTCATCACACCCAAGAGGATAATTGCACAATATCTGTGGAGGAGTATCAATACTCCTGATAGTCTCCATTACCCACAGTGCCGAAGACATGTCAAATAAATAAAAAGAGTGTATGTACTGTGCAACTGTAATTTCAAAATACATTTTTTAGAACTCTTACAACTAGATTTCTGTGTCTAAGCTCTTCTTATTTAGAAGTTCTGGAGTTTCCACTGGGAGGTATGTATAGAGATTGTGCAGTTATTGATTTGTAATAACAACAACAACAACAATAAAATATCATGTACCAAATGTTACAAAAAACAGCTAGCATATCTGATCACATTTTAATTTTTATAATGACTTTCAAAGATAGGTGTTATTTTCCCATTTTTAATTGTGTAAACAGATGTTTAGAAAGGTAAAATAACTGGCCTTAGGTCATAGAATTATTGTGTCATAACTAATGGCTAGAATTGGAAGCCAGTCTGTTTTACAGTAATCTGAGCATCTTGTTCAGCAATACCATATTGCCTCTCTCTGCTCTGGGCAGTTATTTTACACATCACTAACAGGGAGATGCAAAAAAATATATATTGCTCAATTTACTTGATTGCAGAAGGAAATTAAATAGACAATATCATTAAGAGAGAAGAGACAGGGGGCGCCTGGGTGGCTCAGTGGGTTAAGCCTCTGCCTTCAGCTCAGGTCATGATCTCAGGATCCTGGGATCCAGTCCCACATCGGGCTCTCTGCTCAGCAGAGAGCCTGCTTCCCTTCCTCTCTCTCTGCCTGCCTCTCTTGTGATTTCTCTCTGTCAAATAAATAAATAAAATCTTTAAGAGAGAAGAGACATCTCATACTTTTATCTATCAAAAATTATCCATCTTACAATAAAAAGGATTTGAATAGAATAGATTTAAGAGATTTTTAGAGATTGGGAAAACATTATCGTCATTTATTCAGTCATTCAAGCAGGTAGCTGAGTGTCTACTACATGCCACCATTGAAATAAGGTGCTGGATATATAGTCGGATATGCTCACAGCAGAGGTTTCTTCAGTGAAATTTATGCAGAAGTAAGTGACACATCAAAGATTTAATTATAGGGACTTCAATGGAAATGCTGCATTAAAGCTCTCAGTTCAATTTTATGCAACATTATGGAATTCTGTATTGCCAAGAAGAGACAACACATTGACCATGTCATGTATTGTCACTGAACTTACTGTTCTTACAGTGTAATATCAATATATAATTTGTAATTTGTATGTTTTCAAATTTCATGGCCAATCTTCATATTCAAAAATTGTGCTAATTCTGCTTATTAATTCTAATAATTTGACTATAGATCACTTTGAATTTTAAAGAATACAACTATGTTGTCTGATATCATGAGTTTTAAATCCTACATTTAAATTCTTGTACCTTTTATTCTTACATTTCTGCAGTGACTAGAACTTTCAGTACTATGTTGAATAAAAAGGAAAGAGTAGACATTGTTGTCTCATTCCCAATCTCAGAAGCATAACTTTTATTTTCACCATTAACTAAAATGTTTGCTTTGGGATATCTGTAGATACCACTTACAAGATCAACAAAGGAGTTCCCCTCTATTCCTAATTTGCTCAGTTTTAATTTATGAACCATTTTTATTTTATCTTTCTTTTTTACTATTTATTGTGTTGATCACATCTTTGTTTTATATTTTCTTAATATAGATGGCCAGAAACTGGTTTTACATTCTTGGAACCTACTGGACTTTTGTGTGTTTTGATTTCCTGTTTATTTTGTGGGATTCCATTTGCTAACATTCAATTCATTTTTAAAAATTTCTTTAATTGAAATATATTTGACATGTAACATTGTGTAAATTTAAGGTGTATAACATGTTGATTTGATACATTTATATATTTATAATATAATTTCCATCATAGTGACAATCACCTCTATAACCACATAATTATCATTTTTTTTTAGTGGTTGGAATAATTAAGATCTAGTCTCTTGGTAAGTTTGATGTTATAATATTATAGTCTATATTCATTATATTGTGCTTAGAATTGTAGGACTTATTTACTACTCATTGCAAGTTTGTACCCTTCAATATTTTTCCTATTCCCTCACCTCCCAAACTCTGGTAACCACCATTTTATTCTGCTTTTACAAGTTTTTTTTTTTTAGATTCTACATGTAAGTTTTATCACACAGTATTTGTCTTCATTTGACTTATCTCACTTAGCATAATGTATTCAAGGTCAATGTATGTTGCTGCAAATGGAAGGATGTATCTTATTTCTCATAGCTGAATAATATGTGTGTATATACATGCATATGAATAATATATACACATACATTATTATTAATATTAATATAATTATTAATGTATGCATACACATACATTAACATGTATATATATGCATGTGAATAAGGTAGATATGTGTGTATACGTGCATGTGTATATATATATTGTATATATATGTGTGTACATCTTTATTCATCCATTGACAGACATTTAAGTTATTGTTTCCCTATCTTGGCTACTGTGAATAATACTGCAATAAACATGAGAGTGCAGATATTTCTTCAATATTCTGTTTTATGTTTTGTTTTGTTTTCAATATTCTGTTTTTATTTACTTGGGTATATGCCCAGAAATGGAATTGCTGGGTCATATGGTAGTTCTATTTTTAATTTTTTTAGGAACCACCAGGTTGTTTTCCATAGTGGTTGAATAAATTTACATTCCCACCAACAATGAACAAAGGTTCCCTTTTCTCTACATCCTTGTCAGCACTTTCTGACATGCAAACTTTTAAGTGTAAGATGAATAAGGTCTAAGGGTATAATGCAAAATGTGGTGACTATAGCTGGTAACATTGTTTTATATAATTGAAATTTGCTGAGAGTAGAATTTAAATATTCTTGCCAAAAAAAGGTATATGAGATTATGTGTTATGTGTTAATTACATGGTGGGAATCATTTCACAAAGTATACAAATATCAAATCACTTATAAGTTTACTTTAAACATCTTATAATTTTATTTGACAATTATACCTTAATAATGCTGGGGGGGAAACTTCAATAAGTGATTTTATCAGCAAATTAGAGCAGAAAATACAATTAGTGAACAATAGAAGACAGAATAATAGAAAATATGTATCTTAATTGAAAACAGAGAAAATATAATGGGAAATAAAGAAAAGGAGTGTAAAACAAGGGAGATTTCCATCATCCAACACAATAGTAATTAGAATCCCAGAGCTGGAGGCAAATGAGAGAGGTACAGAACAATATTTGTGAGTATATGAATTTGACAAAGCTGATAAAACTTGACCTATAATGAAATTTAGGGGCATCTGAGTGGCTCAGCCAGTTAATCATCTGATTCCTGGTTTTGGCTCAGGTCATGATCTCAGGGTCATGAGATTGAGCACCATTTCTGGCTCTGGCTCCATGCTGGGCATGGAACCTGCTTAGGAATCTTTTTCTCCCTCTACCTTTGTCCTTCCCCCTACCCCTATTAAAAAAAAAAAGAATTAATGAGACTTAGAAGAAAATAGAAAGATATCTAAACTATGGGAAATTATATTGTATACCTTATGCTGCTATCCTTTAAAAACGAACATAAAATAAAGTTATGTTCAACAACAAAAAAAGAAAAAAAATGAGAATTTGTCAATAGAAAACATGAACTTAATAATAAAGGATTTAGGTAAAAAGAAAACAGTAATAGATGAAAATACTGAAACACAAGTAACAATGAAGAGCAATGAAAAGATTAAATACATGGCTAAATAAAATGAATATTAACAATAATTGTTTTGGAATTTAAAATATATATCAAAGTAATACCAAAGTCAAAAAAGATTGAATAACTTAAAGGGTCCTGGCTTTCTAGCATTATTTGGGAAGCTGTAGAACAAATAGTATTGCACTGGGGTACCTGGATGGCTCAGTCAATAAAGCACCTGACTCTTGGTTTTAGCTCAATTCATGTTTTCAGGGTTGTGAGATCAAGCCCCAGATTGGGCTTGGCACTGGGTTTGGAGCCTGCTTAAGATTCTCTCTCCCTCTGCCCCTCCCCCATCTAAAAAAAGTAGTACTGCATTGTAATAAATCAGGGATGCATAAAATATATAGGATAATCATTAAAAGAGAAACATGTAGTTTGGAAATGGTTGATAAAATAAAGACATTGCATAATTAATATTTGACTACTCTAGGTGAAGGACTTAAGAAAGAAAAAAATATGAAATAGGTAATGAAGTATACAAAGAATATTTTTGACATTTTATATATATAGACATATATAAATGTAAAATCTTATAGTATGTGTATATATGTGTGTATATAAAATGTTACAATGTGTTTACATATATGCATGCTTATATATGCATATATTTGTATTTATATATTTGTGTCTAAAGCTTTTATCTTATTAATATTTTGTTCTTCATTTTTTTTTATTTTATTTTTTTTTAAAGAGAGAGAGCTAGATAGAAAGTGGTAGCAGTTGGGGCAGGGTCAGAGGGAGATAATCTTAAACAGAGTCTAGGCTGAATGGGGAGCCCAACACAAAGCTAGATCCCATGGTCCTGAGATTATGATAGCTGAAATTGAGTCAGATGCCCAACCCACTGAACCACACTGATGTCTCTGTTCTTTATTTCTCTATGGCTTCTTCTTTTCCTTCATTGGTTGTAATCAAGTATTTTCAAATTCCACTTTATCTCTTTGTTTTCTGTCTTGTGTTTCTTTTTTTTTTTTCATCTTTTTTTTTAATTGTCTACTGGCAGTTTTATTTATTTATTTTTTCCCCTTTTATTTATTTTTTCAGCTTAACAGTATTCATTGTTTTTGCACAACACCCAGTGCTCCATGCAAAATGTGCCCTCCCCATTACCCACCACCTGTTCCACCAACCTCCCACCCCTGACCCTTCAAAACCCTCAGGTTGTTTTTCAGAGTCCATAGTCTCTTATGGTTCGCCTCCCCTTCCAAATTTTTTTTTTTAATAAACATATAATGTATTTTTATCCCCAGGGGTACAGGTCTGTGAATCGCCAGGTTTACACACTTCACAGCACTCACGATAGCACATACCCTCCCCAATGTCCATAGCCCCCTCCCCCTCTCCCAATCCCACCTCCACCCAGTAACCCCCAGTTTGTTTTGTGAGATTAAGAGTCATTTATGGTTTGCCTCCCTCCCAACCCCATCTTGTTTCATTTATTCTTCTCCTATCCCCCTAACCCCCCATGTTGCATCTCCACATCCTCATATCAGGGGGATCATATGATAGTTGTCGTTCTCCGGTTGACTTATTTCACTAAGCATGATACGCTCTAGTTCCATCCACGTCGTTGCAAATGGCAAGATTTCATTTCTTTTGATGGCTGCATAGTATTCCATTGTGTATATATACCACATCTTCTTTATCCAGTCATCTGTTGATGGACATCTAAGTTCTTTCCATAGTTTGGCTATTGTAGACATTGCTGCTATAAACATTAGGGTGCACGTGCCCCTTCGGATCACTGCGTTTGTATCTTTAGGGTAAATACCCAGTAGTGCAATTCCTGGGTCATAGGGTAGTTCTATTTTCAACATTTTGAGGAAACTCCATGCTGTTTTCCAGAGTGGTTGCACCAGCTTGCATTCCCACCAACAGTGGAGGAGGGTTCCCCTTTCTCTGCATCCTCGCCAGCATCTGTCATTTCCTGACTTGTTAATTTTAGCCATTCTGACCGGTGTGGGTGATATCTCATTGTGGTTTTGATTTGTATTTCCCTGATGCCGAGTGACATGGAGCACTTTTTCATGTGTCTGTTGGCCATCTGGATGTCTTCTTTGCAGAAATGTCTGTTCATGTCCTCTGCCCATTTCTTGATTGGATTGTTTGTTCTTTGGGTGTTGAGTTTGATAAGTTCCTTATAGATTTTGGATACTAGCCCTTTATCTGATATGTCGTTGGCAAATATCTTCTCCCATTCTGTCAGTTGTCTTTTGGTTTTGTTAACTGTTTCCTTTGCTGTGCAAAAGCTTTTGATCTTCATGAAATCCCAATAGTTCATTTTTGCCCTTGCTTCCCTTGCCTTTGCCATTGTTCCTAGGAAGATGTTGCTACAGCTGAGGTCGAAGAGGTTGCTGCCTGCGTTCTCCTCAAGGATTTTGATGGATTCCTTTCTCACATTGAGGTCCTTCATCCATTTGGAGTCTATTTTCGTGTGTGGTGTAAGGAAGTGGTCCAATTTCATTTTTCTGCATGTGGCTGTCCAATTTTCCCAGAACCATTTATTGAAGAGGCTGTCTTTTTTCCATTGGACATTCTTTCCTGCTTTGTCGAAGATTAGTTGACCATAGAGTTGAGGGTCGATTTCTAGGCTCTCTATTCTGTTCCATTGATCTATGTGTCTGTTTTTGTGCCAGTACCACGCTGTCTTGATGATGACAGCTTTGTAATAGAGCTTGAAGTCCAGAATTGTGATGCCACCCACTTTGGCTTTCTTTTTCAATATCATCTGTGAAGAGTGATAATTTGACTTCTTCTTTACCAATTTGGATGCCTTTAATTTCTTTTTGTTGTCTGATTGCTGAGGCTAGGACTTCTAGTACTATGTTGAATAACAGTGGTGATAATGGACATCCCTGCCGTGTTCCTGACCTTAGTGGAAAAGCTTTCAGTTTTTCTCCATTGAGAATGATATTTGCGGTGGGTTTTTCATAGATGGCTTTGATAATATTGAGGTATGTGCCCTCTATCCCTACACTTTGAAGAGTTTTGATCAGGAAGGGATGCTGTACTTTGTCAAATGCTTTTTCAGCATCTATTGAGAGTATCATATGATTCTTGTTCTTTCTTTTATTAATGTGTTGTGTCACATTGATCGATTCGCGGATGTTGAACCAACCCTGCAGCCCTGGAATAAATCCCACTTGATTGTGTGAATAAACCTTTTAATGTACTGTTGAATCCTATTGGCTAGTATTTTGGCGAGAATTTTTTGCGTCTGTGTTCATCAAGGATATTGGCCTGTAGTTCTCTTTTTTGGTGGGATCCTTGTCTGGTTTGGGGATCAAGGTGATGCTGGCCTCATAAAATGAGTTTGGAAGTTTTCCTTCCATTTCTATTCTTTGGAACAGTTTCAGGAGAATAGGAATTAGTTTTTCTTTAAATGTTTGGTAGAATTCCCCTGGGAAGCCGTCTGACCCTGGGCTTTTGTTTGTTTGGAGATTTTTGATGACTGTTTCAATCTCCTTACTGGTTATGGGCCTGTTCAGGTTTTCTCTTTCTTCCTGGTTCAGTTGTGGTAGTTTAGATGTCTCTAGGAATGCATCCATTTCTTCCAGATTGTCCAATTTGTTGGCGTAGAGTTGCTCATAGTATGTTCTTATAATTGTCTGCATTTCTTTGGTGTTAGTTGTGATCTCTCCTCTTTCATTCATGATTTTATTGATTTGGATCCTTTCTCTTTTCTTTTTGATGAGTCTGGCCAGGGGTTTATCAATCTTATTGATTCTTTCAAAGAACCAACTCCTAGTTTCATTGATTTTTTCTATTGTTTTTTTGGTTTCTATTTCATTGATTTCTGCTCTGATCTTTATGATTTCTCTTCTCCTGCTGGGTTTAGGGTTTCTTTCTTGTTCTTTCTCCAGCTCCTTTACGTGTAGGGTTAGTTTGTGTACTTGAGACCTTTCTTGTTTCTTGAGAAAGGCTTGTACCACTATATATTTTCCTCTCAGGACTGCCTTTGCTGTGTCCCACAGATTTTGAACCGTTGTGTTTTCATTATCATTTGTTTCCATGATTTTTTTTAATTCTTCTTTAATTTCCTGCTTGACCCATTCATTCTTTAGAAGGATGCTGTTTAGTCTCCATGTATTTGGGTTCTTTCCAGCTTTCCTCTTGTGATTGAGTTCTAGCTTCAGAGCAATGTGTTCTGAAAATATGCAGGGAATGATCCTAATCTTTTGATACCGGTTGAGACCTGATTTGTGACCCAAGATGTGATCTATTCTGGAGAAGGTTCCATGTGCACTAGAGAAGAATGTGTATTCTGTTGCTTTGGGATGAAATGTTCTGAGTAGATCTGTGATGTCCATCTGGTCCAGTGTGTCATTTAAGGCCTTTCTTTCCTTGTTGATCTTTTGCTTGGATGATCTGTCCATTTCAGTGAGGAGAGTGTTCAAGTCCCCTACTATTATTGTATTATTATTGATGTGTTTCTTTGATTTTGTTATTAATTGGTTGATATAGTTGGCTGCTCCCACGTTAGGGGCATAGATATTTAAAATTGTTAGATCTTCTTGTTGGACAGACCCTTTGAGTAGGATATAGTATCCTTCCTCATCTCTTATTACAGTCTTTGGCTTAAAATCTAATTGATCTGATATAAGGATTGCCACCCCAGCTTTCTTCTGATGCCCATTAGCATGGTAAATGTTTTCCACCCCCTCACTTTAAATCTGGAGGTGTCTTTGTGTCTAAAATGAGTTTCTTGTAGGCAACATACTGATGGGTTTTGTTTTTTTATCCATTCTGATACCCTGTGTCTTTTGATTGGGGCATTTAGCCCATTAACATTCAGGGTAACTATTGAGAGATATGAATTTAGTGCCATTATTAGTCTGTAAGGTGACTGTTACTGTATATTGTCTCTGTACCTTTCTGATCTACTACTTTTAGGCTCTCTCTTTGCTTAGAAGACCCCTTTCAATATTTCCTGGAGAGCTGGTTTGGTGTTTGCAAATTCTTTCAGTTTTTGTTTGTCCTGGAAGCTTTTGATCTCTCCTTCTATTTTCAATGATAGCCTAGCTGGATGGAGTATTCTTGGCTGCGTGTTTTTCTCGTTTAGTGCTCTGAATATATCATGCCAGCTCTTCCTGGCCTGCCAGGTCTCTGTGGGTAAGTCTGCTGCCAATCTAATATTTTTACCATTGTATGTTACAGACTTCTTTTCCGGGCTGCTTTCAGGATTTTCTCCTTGTTGCTAAGACTTGTAAATTTTACTATTAGGTGACGGGGTGTGGACCCATTCTTGTTGACTTTGAGGGGTGTTCTCTGCATCTCCTGGATTTTGATGCTTGTTCCCTTTGCCATATTAGGGAAATTCTCTCCAATAATTCTCCCCAATAGACCTTCTGCTCCCCTCTCTCTTTCTTCTTCTTCTGGAATCCCAATTATTCTAATGTTGTTTCGTCTTATCTCTCGAATTCTCCCCTCATGGTCCAGTAGCTGTTTGTCCCTCTTTTGTTCGGCTTCTTTATTCTCTGTCATTTGGTCTTCTATATCACTTATTCTTTCTTCTGCCTCATTTATTCTAGCAGTGAGAGCCTCCATTTTTGATTGCACCTCATTAATAGCTTTTTTGATTTCATCTTGGTTAGATTTTAGTTCTTTAATTTCTCCAGAAAGGGCTTTAATATCTCCAGAGAGGGTTTCTCTAATATCTTCCATGCCTTTTTCCAGCCCGGCTAGAATGTTCAGAATCGTCATTCTGAACTCTTGATCTGACATAATACCAATGTCTGTGTTGATTAGGTCCCTAGCCTTCGGTACTGTCTCTTGTTCTTTTGTTTGTGGTGATTTTTTCCGCCTTGTCATTTTGTCCAGATAAGAGGATATGAAGGAGCAAATAAAATACTAAAAGGGTGGTAAAGACCCCAGAAAAATGCACTGTAACCAAATCAGAATAGACCCCTAATTGTGGGGGGGAGAAAGGGGATAAAAAGAGGTTCAGAAAAAAAAAAGAAAAAATTTATAAAATAAAACAAATAAAGAAAAAATATAAAAAAGAAAGAAAAAATATATATATTTAGATAAACTAGTCAAAAAACGTTAAAAAAGAAAAGGGTAAATGTTTTAAAAAATTTAGCAGAGGAAGAAAAAAGAAAAAAGAAAAAAAATTGAAAAAAGAAAAAAAAAATTGAAGTAGCCGCAAGACTAAAGAATCATGGGGAGAAAGCCATGAGTTCCGTGCTTTGCTTTCTCCTCCTCTGGAATTGCGCTGGTGTCTTAGGAATTGAACCTACTTTCCTTGATAGATGAACTTCGTCCTGGCTGGATATTTTGTTGATCTTCTGGGGGAGGGGCCTATTGTAGTGACTCTCAAGTGTCTTTGCCCGAGGCGGGATTGCACCGCCCTTACCGGCGGCCGGACTAAGTAATCGGCTCGGGTTCGCTTTTGGGAGCTTCTGTTCCCTGAACGCTTTCCGTAGAGTTCCGGAGGACGGGAATGAAAATGGCGGCCTCCTAGTCTCCGGCCCGGAGGAGCCGAGAGCCTGGGGCCCCACTCCTCAGTGCGTCCCCAGAGGACAGCACCCAATCACTCCCTTATCCCCAGCCTCTAGCCGCCCTCCGAGCTCACCCAGCCCGCGACCAGTTCAAGGTAACCCTGAGCTGAGAGTTCAGTCCTCGGCTCTGTCTCTGCAGCCGGCTTCTCTGTTCTAATACCTGCAAGCTCTGCGACACTCCGACACCCCCGATCCTTCTGTGACCCTGCGGGACCTGGGGCCACGCTGACCCCGCGTGGGCTTCACCCTGGTTTAGCCTCTGGAGCAATGTCCCTCAGTGGAACAGACTTTTAAAAGTCCTGATTTTGTGCTCCGTTGCTCCGCCGCTTGCCAGGAGCCGACCCCTCTCCCCGCAGTCTATCTTCCCGTCGTTTTAGATTCACTTCTCCGCCAGTCCTACCTTTCAGAAAGTGGTTGATTTTCTGTTTCTAGAGTTGCTGCTCTTCTTCTCTTCGATCTCCCGTTGGATTTGTAGGTGTTTGCAATGTTTAGATAAGCTATCGAGCTGATCTCCTGCTACCTGATATAGTCTCAGGCTGATACTTCTCCGCCATCTTGACTCCCTCCTCGTGTTTCTTTTTTTTTTTTTTTGGAGTATAGTTGATCTGCATTGTTACATTAGTTTCAGGTCTAGTATTATTAATTCATTAAGTTCTTACAGACTTGAGAAGATTATATGTATTTATCTATGTACATAAAGATTATATAATATATAAAGTATATATGGTAGAGAAAAAATAAAGATGAAGTTAAAATAGTAATAAAAATCATTATGTATCTAGGGGAAAATGCAGGAAAATCAGTCTGGAATTCTACGCTGGAAACTACAAAGCTAATTAAAGAGAATTAAAGAAGATCTAAACAATTGAATAGGTACTCAGTTTTATAAGGAAAACTTACACTTTTTCCAAAATTTGTACATAGTTTTACCATAATACCATTCACAGATTTTTATCAGCTCTACATTCAAAATGTATCTATATAATCAGCCTTCTTATTCCCACTCGCTTACTAGTACCTTAGTTGAGTCACCATCATAATCATATTTTGCCTAGGCTGCTGCATTGATTTTTTCAGCTGGTCTCGTCCCTTCTGCTCTTGTTCTTCTGCATTCTATTCACATTATAGGAGCTATAGTGACACGGTCACCTTGTATAAAGCACTTCAAGCTTGCCAAATTCTTTAGGGTAAAAACCAGTATTCATAAGAATCCACAATGTCTTTCTTGATCTACCTCTATCCCTACTATCTCAGATCTCATGTCCCACTACCCTCTCTCGGTTTACACTGCAGCAGCAAGCACAGTTGTCTTTTATCTGTATGTCAGACATTCTTGGCACTTGGTACATCCTTTGTCTTGATGGTTTTCCCCAGATAGCCACAAGTTTGCACCTTTACTTCTTTCAAGCAGTTAGGATCTTCAGGCCTCCCTGATAAGAACATTTAAAAATGCAGCCTCTCAACACCAGAATCTAGAACAGGGCCTGATACACAGTAAATATTCAGTAGCATTCATTCTTTAATGTATTCAGTAAATGATCAGTAAACAAATTTGATATACAATGGCCTGAAGAATGCCAGTATTGATAAGATTCAATATTTGCTTCAAAGAAAGTGATAAGTGGGGTTATAAGTATAACATAACAACTAACAGTTAATATAGGAGCTGCAATTTACAAAGCACATTTACCTATTTCTTTCATTTGCTCCTCACAAACAATACTGTTGTGGAGAGAGCAGGTGTTTCACAGATGTAAACTTGGAGAGGTTAGATAATTTGTCTAAATGGGAAACTATGTCTCAAAGCCTGGCTTTCTGACTTTGAAACTTTTTTTTTCCTTAGTCACACAAGACTGCATTCTCTTTGGACTTTGGGGAATATAACAGAAGAGTAAAATAAAGTCTATGCCTATAATAAATTTGAAATGTTTGTGGGTCAAAGCTGTGGCATGAGAAACAAAATGAATCCCATGACAGTCAGTTTCCTCAGGTTAGTTTATAATCTGTAAAATGGAAATCATGCATACACAATTACCTTTGAAGACACAGAAAAGATTAATGAGGCTATGTTTTAAAAAAATCTTTATATAGAGAAAAACATTATCTTCAGAAAGGAACTATTAATAATCCATATTTTTATACATAAGGTTAGCATATAACTTTGTGAAAGAAAATCCATGACTGTTTAGTTCAAACTTTGAAACTTACTATTATTTAAAAAGTAGTGTGTGATTTAATAATCTAAATATTGCTTAAGTTCTTTAATTAAAAAAATAAAAGTTAAGGACAGATATTTTCCAATGGAGTTCAAATTTGTAGACCATCCATCCTACTATTAGGAGACTGAAAAAATGAAGAACCTCTAAATTCTTAAACTTTGAGGCAATTAAATTTTGAAAGAAGAATATAAAAGTTATCACGAAGAAAATTTAAAACCAACATTTGACTAAAGAATTAAAAGAGACCTATTTTTTCTCTTTAAACAAAAAGGAACTATTTCATTTCCAGTCTCAGGTGGATCATTAATATATGAGAAATGACATTTAATTAACAAAAACTATATTTTCCTTTTTTGTTTTTTATTTAACAAAAACTATTGAGTGACTAAGAAATTAGTTTCCTTAGGAACATTAATTTTATTAAGCCTATGCCTTTTTGTAAGTAGATTTGTAAAAAAGTGATAAAGCAGTAGTTATATAAAAAAGAAAAAAATATTTTCTAAACTATAATCCTGCCTAAAGTACTAGGGAAACATTCACTGAGATAACTATTACCAGGGTTTAAAGTAATAGTAATTAAACTATAAGCATTAGCTTTGAGCTTACTAAAATCTATGAGTCTTGTAAAAAAAAAAGAGATTTAACTGCACATTCAAAATAGAAACTTCATATATAGCTACTGAAACTTACTGAAAATGTATGAAAAATTGGATAATGCAAAGATTATAGAATAAATGTTCAGCATCAGAAATTTTTTTTTACAAATTTAAATTAGCTTTTGAGGGCTTTTTAAAAATAAATATAAGTTACTTTACCTCTCCTCTAGGAGTTTTATCAGATTTTCTGCTTAGAAATTATTGCAAGTCATTTTTTATTTTGATGCATTTTCTTAAAATAAAGATTAATAATAACAATACTTCATATTCTTAAATAATATTTTAGAAATACTCAGAATTCACATTTCTTATTTTGTAGCACTGTATTTTTAATAATAGATTATGATGCAATACAATTTAAGTGGAATAGGTTTCTGGTCATTTGAAATGGCAAAGGAGGAACTGTAACAAACAAAAATGTGATAGTTATGTGTCAACTTGACTAAGCTGCAACGCCCAGTTTTTTAGTCCAAGGCCAGTCTACATGTTGTTACGAAATCATTAGTTAGACATGATTGAAACTGAAATCAATGACTTTGAATAAAGTAGGTTACTATCCATTATGTGGGTGGGCTTTATGTAGTTCATTGAAGGCCTTAAGAGAAAAAGCTGAGGTCCACTGTAGAGGAAGGAATTCTGCCTCAGGATTGCTCAGAACTTGTGACTGAGACATCAACTCTTACCAGAATTTCCAGCCTGCCACGCTGTCCTGAAAATTTCAAACCCGCCAGCTTCCAAAATCACATAGGTCAATTCCTTAAACACATACACATCTATGTACACACATGCATGTATCCTACTGGTTCTATTTGGAGAACCCTAACACAGAAAACACTCACCCATTACCCCTCTCCTCACAAAAGAACACTAAATTCTATAGAAACCATGCTAGCATAAGAACAAACAACAAAAGCTTAGGGGGAATTAAAGAAACAGTGGAGAAGGGCACACAGCTGTTCTCCATTCCTGAATTTTGTTTTCAACTGGAGTAAAAGCTTTGATATAATATGCCTTGAAATTTTACTTGAAAAATTAATTGAATTTGGCTGGGATGGAAACAGCCACATTATTGGTGCTAAAATCTGGCTTAAGACCATAATTCAAAGCAGAAAAAAACCTATCACAGTATATTCTTAATGAGTTAGACATGGAGAATTAGAACATTTAGAACAGTTGAGAGACTGAAAGTCAATGGTATTTTTATATGAGTGAGATCTGATATTACCTCCCAGGAAAGGAGGTAATAAATCCTCTCAACATGATTTCAGAGATAAACAACTGGAATCCTGGAAATATTTTTGCGAATGGAGGTTGTGTTCTAAGCAGAATGAATATGGACTGGGTTTTGTAACTTGAAGCTTATGGTATGAGAACAGCTTTGCTTAACTAAATATTCTTTACTCTTACACACTAAGGAGAAACAGAAGAGTCTACAGAAAATAATTAAAGGAGATTGAAACTGTAAGTCCTCTAGGGTTTTTTTTTTAAGATTTTATTTATTTATTTGACAGACAGGGATCACAAATAGGCAGAGAGGCAGGCAGAGAGAGAGAGAGAGAGAGAGGAGGAAGCAAGCTCCTCACTGAGCAGAGAACCCAATGTGGGAATTGATCCAAGGACCCTGGGATCATGACCTGAGCTGAAGGCAGAGGCTTTAACCCACTGAGCCACCCAGGTGCCCCAAGTCCTCTAGGTTTCTGCCATGGCATCTCAATATCAGTCTTTTTGTTCATTCTTGAAGATAACTACTCATGAATGTACTTGAGTACTTAGTTTCTACAGCCAATCAAATAAAATAATAATAAAGATCACAATGGACTTTATAACTGGAGAAATGCTGTAAAAAGGATGATGACCAAACCAGTGAACATTAGAAAATGTGATCAGACTACAAATAAAGGATTTTGTTTCGTCATAAGCAGACATTTTTCAGAACCATTCCTTGCTATGAATACTTGGGAACAAGTAAGAGGTTGAATGAGCTGATATTTATGGATTCTTAACATTTTCATTTCTTATAATTCCTGTGCTAAGTTACTGGTCTGTTTGGTTGCTAGTGTATTTCTCACATTCTCTTGCTTTACTCTGTATTATAGATTTTTCTGTCTATTGACTTCTGGTTATATTCAGCAAATTGCAGATATTGGTGGGTGAGAAGAAACTAAATCAGGATTTTACCCCCCTACCCCTTTCCTGTCTACAGTAGCTTTCCTAACAGTGATTATGTATCGATCTTGATTCCTGCTTCTGGTAGAAAGCCAGTGTTTCATGGTTCCTGCTTCCATCTGCCAAGCCGTAGAGAACCCTACCTTCTTGCTCTTCTTACACCATTTCTCTCATTGTCCCCTTTTGCCCTAGGAATACTCGGTGTCTTCCTGCTGTTGCTGCTATTTGTCATGCTTCGAGGCACTCGTTTTGGTTCTCAGCTTTATCACTTGTTTAATTGATAATGTTAAATTTGTTCTGTATGAAAGAACTAAATGGATTTCTGTTCTTCTTACTTCTTATAGTTCTTAAAAGTGGTCACATAATTCTCTCATAAGAGAACAGAATTTCTCCTAAGTCAAGTTAGATATGGTCTCACATGAAGACAGAAAATTAAGTTTTGTGGATTTCTCAATATTTCTCCAAGAATTATCATGACATATTGTACTTTTGTGTGTTAAATGCAAATCAAAGAACTCATATTCTTATTGTTGCCTATGACATTTTACATTCCATCACTTCTTTAACAGAAGTTAAACTTACAATTGCTCCTCCCCAAATACTTTTTTTATTATTTAAGTTTTAATGGAGGATTTAAAATGTATTGTTGATGAATTGGAATCACAACTGGGACCTTTCTATTTGTGTTCTGGATCCTAGCTATTTTAGAACTGATTGTGTTGTTTGGTGTAACTAATTTGAAAAATATCTCTAGGCTGAGTGTAAATGCCAGTGTTTAGAAGAAAACTTATAAAGACATTGTATTTTCCAATTTCATTCTATCAAGCAGTATTTCATTGGACACTAAGTGATTACATTACAGATTCCTTATTGCACTGTTCTTGAGATCCTTGCCATGGGCCCACCTTGTAAGCAAGACTGGAAAACAATTACTTCAAGTTATTTAAATGGTTTACTTAGAAGACATAGATACACAAAGGCTTTTTTTTTAAATCATGAAGTTCCATGATTATTCCCTTGATCTAATGTGACTCATTACTTTATCCATATTTTAAACATTAATGTAGCCCACAGTATCCTTAAGAGTATAAGAACTCTGGCCACTGTGCTGAGCTGGACTTTGAGTGTAACCCAGTTAGACCCCAGGGAGAGAGTGAATATTAAAAGCAGCATGCACTAAAAAAGAAGTCCATTGGGAGAAGAACAACATTCTGTTCTGCCTGGATCTGAGCTCAGTGACCCAGATGCAGCTGAGTGACCTTAGAGCTCCCAAAACAATTCCTTAACTTCCAGAGTGAATGGCAACATCAAACTCAGAAAAATCATAGTTTATACGTGTGAAAAATGCTGAAATGTTGGGAAATCATGTAAGGACTGGATGCATACTGAGTATATGTAAATATGTGTTTGAAAATTTAAATTTAAAACAAATTAACATATAGTAAGAAAAGCAATCATGTACATGTGTATATATGCAGATAGATGATAGATAGATAGATAGATATCCCAATTTTAAATCAATTACCTATTAGTTAATCTCAATATATTCTCAGTATTAGAGAATTCTCTCAATCTTTTTATGATATATACTCAGATTCTACAACCAAATGTAGCATATGTTAGAAAGCTGTAAGTTGCTTCAAGGTGAAATTCAAAGAAAATGAAAGATTCCTTTACATGTTTTTTTTCCAAATGGTCAGAGTCTCTCTTTTGTACTTATGATTGACTCTTTATTCATCATTAGAATTCTTCTCAACGAAGTAGCTGAGAATCTCCAGACTTTTTTATAAGAAAAAGTTCTTCAGATATGATATTTCTTTTATAACACAAAAAGAATCAATAAGAGTCAGCTTTTTAGGATTAGAAGACTCACCAAATACTGGAGGGGTTTAAAGGAGAGATTTTGTTCCATTCTGTCTGCCAGAAGGTCAGGTTCAATTTGATGCCACACTTTTGTTTTTGTGGTTATCTTAGAGCTTTCACACAGTTTTAAAACAGAAGTGGAATCCCAAACAGCAAAGGAATAGAAGGGAAAAAAAGTTTCACAGAGTTCTAAAGACTTTTATGAAGGAAGATTTCTCAAAAAAATAAAAAATAAATAAATATAAATAAATAAAAAGTGAAACTAGGGCAAGGGAATGTTAGAAATTTGGGCTTTTGAGTTTCAAGCCCCACAGGAAAAAATATTTTGTCAATCTTGATCTAAATTTAACAGGCAATATGCAGGTGGTAAAGCATTTTGTCAACTACCTGTGGGTAATGAGGCTTCTCTTGACTACATACGAGTTTGCAGATCTCTAATTACATGCCAGAAATTCTGTACCTGAATTGGAACTAATATCTGTTATTTTCCTTATTATCAGTGATAGTTCAGGAACTAAAATTTAAGGAGGACTTAACCTGCATTTAAAAAAGTGAAATACAATTATGAAGTTGTTGTTTTTAATAATTTCCAAGTAATACATAATGAGATAATTTCCTTGTTATAGGGGTTTAGTATTCTGTTGGCCCCTTAGGAATTATACATAGTGTGATATGAAGAGATTTCTATAACAGTGCTTAGATTTGATATTATTTAAAACTATATTTTTATAACAGCCATATGGCATGACTGTCTCTAGGGAAGTAGTTCTGTCTCTAATTCCTTTATGAGTTGCTATAGTTTACCGATAACGAAATAATATCACGGTTCTCAGTGCATGCAGCAGAAGTCAAGATGTCCTATTGACTCAAACAATAATTCAGTGGTATCTAGATTTATCATTTGTCAGGGTCAACTTTGCTCTACACTCCAGCAATGTTTTAAGATCTTACTGTGATGACAGCAAAATGTACCACAGAGAGATACTGTTTGACTTGCCTCAAATCTCACATGTTAGAAGTAAAAGTTGCTCTTTTGGGGGGCACCTGGGTGGCTCAGTAGGTTAACCTCTTACTTTTTTTTTTAATATTTTTATTTATTTGACAGAGAGAAATCACAACTAGGCAGAGCGGCAGGCAGAGAGAGAGGAGGAAGCAGGCTCCCTGCGGAGCAGAGAGCCTGATGCGGGGCTCGATCCCAGGACCCTGAGATCATGACCTGAGCCGAAGGCAGAGGCTTTAACCCACTGAGCCACCCAGGTGCCCCACCTCTTACTTTTGATTTCAGCTCAGGTCATGATCTCAGGGTCATGAGATGGAGCCCCTCATGGGACTCCGTGCTCAGTGGGGAGTCAGCTTGATATTCTCTCTCCCTCTCCCGCTGCCTCCCTCCTCCCCTCAAATAAATAAATAAACCTTAAAAAGAAAGTTGCTTTCTTTCTCAAATAACTACTCCATCCTCTACAGCACAGCGGCTAAGAAATGACCCCAGAGCTCCACAGCCTGAATTCGAATGTCGACCCTGCCAAGAGCTAAGCAGTTGACCTTCAGCAAATAACTTGGCCTTTGCGACGTCAGTTTCCTTACCAGTAAATGAGGAATAATGATACAAGTCATCTCCTAGAATTGTTATGAGGATTGAATTAGTTAACACTCAAACCAGTGTTGCTACTTAAGGAATCATGGGAGTGGTGTATGTACCTTGTCCTTCAAGCTAGTGACTTAGGGTCTTCTGTCTCCCTCTCTTATCAAATCATGGTCAAAAAGTACTAGTTCTTTTCTTCCTTTCTTTTGTTCTTTTTTTTCTATCAGATTTGTCTTTCTCATATCTTCCCCCATAACCTTGAACTTGGGCTATTACAACTGTTGTCTCTGTTCCATCTTTTATACTTTTATACTCTTGGTAAAGTGTTTGTGAGATTTCCAAGCTTGAATGTGCTCAGCAGTTTCTACTTGATTACTGCAGTGGCTGTCAAGTTATTAAACAAAGAAACAAAAAAAGCTTCATTTAAATCTTTATACAAAGGAACTCTTTCATAGGTGTTCAATACATACAAAAGATAAGCATTGAAATCCCCTGGTTGCCATGGGAAATGGAGGTAGTAATCTTCCCATTGACTATATTTTACCTCCTCTTGGTCTCCTCGTGCCATTAGACTGTGTAACCTATTCACATCTCCACATTACTACTCCCTTTGTCAAATAATCTTATCTGTAGACTCACTAAACTCATAGTTCTGTGTATAATTTATACTACTTAAATTTTATGACATTTAATCTCTGGTATTCTGTATTGCTATTGTCTTTACTAGCCATCTTCATGGTGCTAAGTGTTCCTAGAACTGCATTAGTGATGAGGAAAGGAAAAGGTCATTTGAGTTAGATCCTTGTGGCCCTGTGCTGATTTCAAACTCAGGACATCTGTGGGAGTCAGGTCTCTCAGGTGCCTCTCATCAGACTTGCCCAGGATGGCAAGGATAAAGAGTTTCCAGGACTTCCAAGTTCCCACGAGATTCTGACCCTGAGATATTGGAAGATCTGGCCTCAGGTGACTCAGCTACGGTGTTTTGGAGCTGGATGCAGACTGGCTGCCCTTTGTTTCCTCCACATATCATTGTGGCCCCAAGTAGCCCTCAAGGGTGAAACCCTGGTACTAATCAAAGGAAACCTGCCCATGGATTCTTAGAGGCTGGCTTGTGTAAACTTTGCTTCTCACCTGTGTCCTGCCCAGGGGATTCCAGGACCTCTAGGTTTCTGTGCATATGGACCAACCCCACCCCCATCAGTCCCTTTTCCTGTCCTTAGGGGTTACCTGCTCTGCACTTACAATGCCGAGAAAAGCAGGAGATTTAAGTGAGACCAGGAGACCCCATGCAGCCCTGTGCCTAGGGAAAGTAAGGGAACCTGTGGGATTCAGGTCCCCTAGGTATCTCTTACCAGCGAACTTCCTGACCATACTGGGAATGCAAGGCTTAGGAGTTACTACAAAATCTGGCTTTAGGGGAATTGGTAACTTGAGCTTTGGCCAGGGGTACTGGAGGTTGGTGGGTGGGGAGTGGGCCTCGGTATATCTATGAATCCCCCAGAAATGTACACTGGGGGCCCTGTTCATCTCCAGAATTCCTGGACCTGAGGGCTGATGGCACTGTACCCTGATGTGGAGACACAGAGGCTCACACATGCTCTTTTCACTCTTGGTACTTGCCTCAGCATTTGGCCCACACCCACTGTGGACTAGAGCCTGCCTTTTCTCACCAAGCCATCTCCCTAAGGTAGCATTTCGTATATTGATCCAT
This sequence comes from Meles meles, assembly GCF_922984935.1. Taxonomy (NCBI): domain Eukaryota; kingdom Metazoa; phylum Chordata; class Mammalia; order Carnivora; family Mustelidae; genus Meles; species Meles meles. The sequence continues at coordinate 81,178,134 of NC_060071.1, forward strand.
TGGTGAAGGGATTTGAATGATGGTTATCCTTGGACCATTTGTGAACCTCTTGTTTTTACTGGACTAAGGTCCTGTCTCTCACTCGTGTTTCCCAGTCCAAGATCCTGGGAGGTCTGACTCTGTGATCTCATGAGATCAGGAGTCAGAGGAATGTGCTACACTGTTCTGGAGCAGGATGGATCCTTTTATCCATGTGTGTGTATTAGTTGTAGTTACATATACTCACAGGTAGTTGTGTGGCCCATCTGTGGCCAAAACTCTCAGTACACCCCTATGTTCCCAACTGGGAGAGGAATAGGGGGAACCAGGCCATTGACCCAGAGTACCTAAGCATTCTCTTACCTCCCTGCACATTTCCTATCCTCAGGCCTGTTGGATACCCTGACTCTGTGTACAGGGGAAGTTCAGCCCAAGAGGATATCTTCTTGGAACTAGAGTTTTCTTGAACTGCACACATGGCACAAAGAGGGAAAGTATACTTTAGTTAGTTCCCTTGTGGATCTGTGCTGGGAAGAGACTCATGGCCTCTGTGGGAGACAGATCCTCTAGGTGTCTCCCATCAGCAGACTTCCTAGCTAAGGAGTTGCATGAAATCTGTCTTCAGTAGAATAGGAAATGTGTTTTAGAGCAGGGTGGCCCTTGGCAAAATAATTAAAAACAAACAAAAACTGCACTCTGTATTTAAGAACATACATGAAGCTTACATTTTTTTATATTCCTTGAAACCTCTAGCATATAATTATGTATACAACAGATGCCTAATAGTATGTGAACAATAGATCATTTATCGTTCATATCTGTTTTCTGTTCTCACTTAGGCCAAGAGTCACCCTGTGTCTTTTTCATAACCCATACCTTTCCCTTGTGTTTCTTAGCCTTGAAATGCCTTCCCAGAGTACTAACCCCTCTGGTCTGCCTTTCATTCTTGGAGGCAGAATTCCTAGAAATATCTTAAGTCTGACATTAAATAGCTTAATGCCTGGTATATTAGTTTTCTATGGTTGCTGTGATAGATTACTACAAGCTTTGGGTCTTTAAATAATCCAATCTATTATCTTACAGTTCTGTAGGTTAGAAGCCCAAGGCAGGTCTGAGTGGGCTAAAATCAAGGTAATGGCTCTATTCCCTCATGGAGGGTGTAGGGGAGTCTGTTTCTTTACTTTTTGTAGCTTCTAGAGGCCATCCACAGACTCATTGACTCATAGCTGCCTTTCTCCATCTGGAAAGCCAGCATTAATGGGTGAGTCTCTCTCAGATTTCATCATGCTGATCTCTTCTGCTTCCTTTTTTTATTATAGAGGACCCATACATTGGGCTCACTTACATAATCCAGGTAGTCTCCCAACCCATCCTTTTTAAGTATATCTGCACAGCCCCTTTTATAATGTAGGTAACATATTCACAGGTTTCAGGGATTAGGATGTGCACATATTTGGGGGCCATTATTTTGCCCACTGATCCTGGGGCTATTTACTAGAATTATGTTTGACAATAATACTTTGCATTTTCATTATATGTGTAACATTTTCAAATGCCTTTTTCTTATTTCACTTAATCTACACAGTATTTGACAAGATTATTCCCCACATAATTTTCCTTATGTTAGTCTTACAAACCTTAATTTATGTATCTAGGATCATACAGGTAGTCTTAAATATATATGAGTCTCCACTATATCATAACTTGAACTTCTATTTCATTCATTTCCAAACAACCTATAGCTTATAGTTCATTTTCATTAGTTAAGTTACTGACTGAAGAAACTGAGGCTCAAAGGGGTTATGTCACTTCTCCAAACCAGTGTTTAAAATTACTGAAGCTACAGCTAGTACTCAGATCTTTTGAATTACATATGAACCAAAATTCCTTCCAGTTTACCCCAGTGCTGACAATATATTGGTTGACCACATAGCTTATCTTCTTTGGTGTGGTTATAGGGATCTGAAGAGTCATATTTACAAACACATTGAGAAATGTATAGTAATATAAGTTGCACACCATTATTATGGTAATTTTAATGTAAATTTCCCAGGGTTGAAAAAAATCTCCCAGAAAGAAATGAAGGAGTTTGACAAACAAAGGTGTAGCAAAATCCTCAACACAAAAAACTCTTGTAGATTATTTCAGAATAGATTTATTTCTATCAGCATCAAATGTACCAAAGTAGTATTCATTTATGCATAAAAATATCTGAAGGAAGTGAATAAGTAATCAAGAAAATTAAGGATTCAGAAGTTTTTTTGTTGTTCTATCTAATAATTTGGTGATGTTGAAGAAATAAATAATTTAACATTGGGGAAACCTGGAGTCTTAAGGAAGAACATAGACTTAGAAAAATTGAGAATGGGATGGTTTTAATACACTTAGAGCTGATGAAGAGAAGCAGGAAACCTTCATATTAAGGGTATGATTTCCACATAATCACTGAGCTGAAGAAGGCATAATTTGAGGTGTGAAACTTGTGAAGAAGGTCTGGATTAGAATTCCAAAACCTTTGGTACTAGTGACTTCATTGTCGCTTGGAACCTGCTGGTTACCATAGGCTTTATTTTGTGTGTATCTCATTTTCAATCACACAGAACAGTCACACTTTGAAGAGTTGTTTGCTTTTTCTGCAGACAAATAAGATGAGGCTTATTTGAGGGAGATTTCTCTCTGGAACTTCATTGAACCTTGTGTTTTTCATCCGGATGCTATGAAGACCTATTAGGGCCTTAGGATACAACAAATTGAGCATAATGACTTCAGGCTCTAATTCTCACAGCAAAGAAATGCCTCTATGTTCACCTGTTGGTGATAAAATGTCTTTGGTGTTGAAAAGAAAAGAGAAGAAAAGGAAAGGAAAGAAAAGAACCCTCTAAGGTTTGCATAATATGCCACTAAAACAAAGTGATAGAGTAGCTTCAACCTTCTATACACATTCTATACACATTGCCTGACTTTTATTGACTTTACAGACTTTCAAATTAACTTGCTACCTAATTCTGCCAGTCCAAAAGAGTTTGTTCTCAGTGAGGTTTTATGAGTCCCTAAAACTCTTGGGGGATTTTATATCTAATAAGTAAGAATATCCATTAAATGTACTTAATGAAAGTCTGCAGTTAGAGTTTGATACATAAAGCACAGGTTTTTTTGTTTTTTTTTTTAACCTTCTCAGGAAATGATCCAAGATTGACACAAAGTAGCTCTCCAGGGTTAATCTTTAGGGAAGTTCTGAGAGATTAAGAGAGAACCTCATCAATGATAGTATGCCATTAGGATATGACTTTAATAGAATAACCATAATTGAAAAGCCATTGTCTTAAAATGTTTAGAACAAACCAAGGCATTGAAAGCTGCTTTCTTTTTATTTTTCTCTTATGCCTAGAGATGACATATAAATTTGAACAGGCCTCTGCAGATCATTTTCAAGAGAATCAACATAGAGGGACACATATCAAGCAGAATTTAAGATCAGGAATGCAACTTTTATGAACTTAGTAATGTCATCATTTGTTTGAAACCAAGTTGTTCATTTTCTGTCACATAGATTTTATTCTGACCTTAATGAGAAAATAGCATATTCCTCTGTGTGTGTGTGTGTGTTTTCTTCTCTGAGGCTGTAATATTAAAAAAGCATAAATCAAAGCTGTTTTGGCAGAAGAACAACACAATTTTGTAACAGGATAGAAATTAAAAAAAAAAAAGACTGAATAGCTGATAAAAGATGAGTCGAACTAGGAGGATTGATGTTAGAGCTGAAGGCACCATTAGAGATTAGATGCTCATTGGCTTTTCAGCAAGCCTGGTGACTCATTCTACATAAATGAAGTTTGTGATATGTAATGAAAAGCTTTCTATCTTCACTGCAAGCAAATTAGCAGGTATTTTGTGGCAGGAATGTTAATGTTATCTTGCATTTGTTTCTGAGCAGGAACACATTAACAGAGCAGGTTTGAAAAGAATTTCACTTTTATAACATCAGGTGCCGGAGGTATTAGAACAAGGTCACCTCTGTAAAGTAATGAGGGAAAATTAGGTTATAAACATGCAGTGCCTAAAAATACACTCAGTCTTCTCTGCAGAGTGAATGCCATATAGGATTGCCCCAAATTGCTAATTTTCTTTTACTTCAGATTACACTCAGACCCCAAACCGAATCCAAAGAGTTAAATTAATAAAGCAAAACAGGGTGGAGGGCAGTTACTGAGGCTTATCATGGTCAACTGATCCAAACCAATGGTGTTCAAATATCTGTGTGCATATATATATATGCACACACACATATATAACTTTCTTCATGATTTAGAAATCAGGACATTTAGAATGTTTTATATAATAAACCATGAAGGTCCACATTATCTGTTTGGGAGAAATAGTAGAAAAAGGCAAATAAATGTGAAAGGTAAAACACTGCCTATTTTGGATGACATTAAAACTTGAGAGGAGAGTGGTTGCAGGGGGTACGATCAGGATTAAGAGAGATGAGCTAGGAGATAAAATGGCAATAAGGTTTTTGAAAAGTAGGGTAATGGGAGTGTGAATGATTCTATTCCCTTTATGAGTGCATATAAAGAGACAAGATGAGTAATTTGTATGCAGAAGGCCCACCAGATCCGGATAATCGGGTTTTGGGCAGGATATCACCTTCTAGGATGGACCATTATGGCACCAATGACCTGAGTTCAACATTTGGGAAATCATACTTGCAGCTTTTCTGGATTAGAAAGAGACCTGCTGATGTAGTTCCTCATCTTGCTCTAAATATACATTCACTCGTCTAACCTTCTATCTCCTGAGCCATGTTTTCTGCCTTATTATTCATTTCTGCAACTAAATTAAAGCTTGTTGTGATCCACTTTGTTCTGCCCAAATATGATGAGACTATAGGGTGATTATTAAAATATAGGAAACCAACACTGACCTCTAACTACAAAAATCCTTCAGAGTAATATAACAATTTAATTACTTAATTAAGCTATTAACTAAGCAGAAAGGTGAAAGAGTGTTTGGGATAGCAGTTAATAAAATTTTGTTCAATTAAAATTTCATTTTGGTAAGAATTTAATTGTAAATGAAACTGCACTGTTGGTTATGATAGTCACTTCTTAAAAAGTCATGAAGCAGTTTCAGTGACTGGTTGATATTGGTTGTGTTCAATCTGGACTTAGTGTGTTTGGAATATAGTAGATCAAGCTTGTTAGTCTAATAAAATCATCTAAACTTTTCATTTTACAGGCAAAAAAAATCTGAGATTTGGAAAGATGAAATGACTTGCCCAAATTCACAAGGTAATTACTGACAGAGCCGCTTGAACCTAGTGTCTTTAGATTCTTGTTTTATTAAAAACCAAACCAAGGAACCAAACAAACAAAAAACAATTTTATTGACTAGTGCAACATACTTCTCAAACCTGGCTGTTTGTTGGTATCACTAATGTCCAGGCAGTACTCCAGAACAATATCTCTGGGGGTAAGGTGCTCCATGCATATTTTTATAACTCTTCTCCAAGTGATGTGATGCAAAGCCAGGACTGGGAAACACTGGGCCATTTGGAGATTCCATTAGAAAATGTTGCAGTTCTTTTATCCCAGGACGACAGTGCTATTTTACCCAAGGTAATTTTGAGAGGAAAAACATAGGAGGGTTTGTTTAATGATTGGCATAGAAAGTGCCCTATGTATGTCTTTAATGTTTCTGACATGTATTCAGTTAACAGCAGGGCATATCAAGGAAAGAGCATACATATCAAGCATACATATCAAGGAAAGAGCCAGTGTTAAGGTAACATAGACCTCATTTTTGAAGCAATCTTTAAAATGAGAGGTCTGGCAAGATGAAACTCAGAAAATAAATCAATGCTTGTCTAAAGGTTATAGAGTAACTTGGGAACTATTTGAGCTCTAGTGATTACAAGATCAGAAGATTAAAAAATAACCCTGAGGGTGTGCTTTAGGAACTATTCCCTCTGAAGATATGTGAGAGATTTATGATTGGGTTGAAATCATCTTTGACTGGAAATAACTCCAACCCATGAGGAACATGAGAGTTAATACGAAATGGTGGAAGGAGCATTGTCAGAATATTTCTTTATTCACATTCTAAAGGCTAACCATTTACCACTGAAAAATAAGAACCACCTAATAAATTACTACAACAACTATGGGAAGCCTACCAATCAAGTAACTTCTAACTATAATTAAGACAGTCATAGGGATGAGATCAGACTGCAAAGATCAAGGTAGTCCTCAAGCTCAGATGCTTAGATATGACTCAAATATGACAAACATTTGAAAAGTTAAATAGCAAATGAAGAAATAATTGACAATATGATGCTATAATAGATTGTCAGTTATAAAAAAACTTATATAGTCAAATGAATATTTTAAAAATAGGTACTTTTGAGAATTCAGAGGCAAAGAGAGCAAAGGCAAATGACCATCTTCCAGATAAAATCTAAATACCTTAACTTGGAGAATATAGGTCTTAAATAAGGACCTATATTTCTTTTCCCTTGCCTGCTCTTTTAGTCTCCGTGTTCAGTACTTCCCACTTAATAAAGCTCTTAATGCTGGAGTGGAGAAAGAAAGGACAGTAAGTCCTGAAACTGGCCTTTTTGACCTAGTCTTCCCTAGCTTTATACAAGAGAAAAGATGCACATGGTTGCCCTTCTATTCGTTACATCCACCAGTATAATTTCCTTGTCCCTCTTGTTTGATTAAAAACGTCCTTCATCTCTATGAGGTGATGGATGCTAAGTAAACATTGTGGTAATCATTTCACAATATATGTAATTCAAACTATTATGCTGCCCATCTTAAACCAGACAGTGACATATGCCAATTATATCAGTAAAACTGGAAAACACAAACAAAACCTTCCTCTAAAAGGGGGATAAATTATTATAATCAGTTAGAAGTTTGATCATATTTTGAAGGTAGTTATTTAAAAATTTCAGATTTTGTCCTTTAAAGAGGAATCCTGCAAAACATAATGGTGACTAGAAAGGAATATAATGTGATAGTATATTTTAGGTACTGCAATACATGGCTTTTTATTTGGTTATTCATTAAGTTAGTCCTCAAAAGTAGGTGGAATATAATTAATAGGTACTACTATGAGCCAGGCATGATGATGGCTCTAGGATAAGATGAGACTCTTAAAACTTGATCTCTCACTGAATGAGGCAATAATATTGTGACTGTCTTTAATGTTTAAGGTAGGCCCAGATGTAAGTAAAATGCAAGATATATTATTAGTGTCATAGGAGAGGTAAAAATATTTGGGATCTCTCAAACCTGGTCCTCTTTCAGTGTTCTTTATTAGAGAGTACAAGACCATCCATTCAGTTTGTTAAGTCAGATGTATAGGAAGCAACACTGATGTACTACGGCACAGCAACCTCACCTCTTAGCCATTGGCAAGTTAGTGACAATTTATATTAAGATCTTCTTTGTATTCTTATGACTTTGTTCCATCTCCTGTGTTTCTGTTCAAATTAAATTTAGGTTCATCTGTCACCTACATTGTTGTAGTTTCTACCTAACTTGTTTCTATACACAGGCTTTAATAAGAGTATTTTTTTCAAAATGCAGATTGATCATACCACCACACAGATTAAACTTCGAGAGCAAAGAATTTGTCTCTCCAATTCATTATATCTATAGCAAGTAATAGCTCAATAAATTTCAATAAAAAAATAAATTATAAAGTTGGAGGAAACAGTTTAATGGAAGAGTTCTCAATACTGTGAAAATTTAACTCAGCTGAGGGAGACTAGTCTGTTCATCCTAGAGAGTGTTGATCACACAAAGAGGTTTCCAACCCCTACTGAAGCAACAAGGAAAATTTTTGTATTTACAGCATAGCAGTTCTTTACAATTTGGCCTTTATTTTTGCTCCCCCTTTCCCTCCCATATAACACCCTGACTTACCTCAGTAAACCACCCTTCCTCTACTTTCAGCCCTTGCTTATTTGATGGTATTTGACTTCTTTCCAACTACTGAAATTAGGCACTGCATTCTTTTGGCTAGAGTAATTGTTTGGGGTGGGTTGCGGGGGGAACTGGTAGGGAATCACCTGACACAGAGCTAATGAGTTGTAATCAGAGATCTCCTGGGACTATAGAACTTGCATTCACAGGATATGAAGCTGAAGCCATTGCATCCATTTCGGCACCATAAGAGGAATTCCTACCAAAGAATGGAGCCAACACAAAGAACACAGAGCTGAGTGTTTGAGAAAGATCGGATCCTGGTAACATTAAAGTGAGCCCCAGGATCAAGTCAGTCCCCTTCTGTAGGTGAGCTAATCAAGTCATTTTTGAATAAACTGGTTTGGTTTGGTTTGGTTTTCTGTCACTGATAAACAAGAGAGCCAAAACTGGTAATATCAGCAGCTTCTGTCTTCCCTGATGGCTGCAATGTGACAGTTCATCTGAGGCAATTGGCTTCAGTCTTGAAATGCGATAGATTGTCTTCTGGCCTGGGACATGGTTTCTTAGTGAGTCAGTTAGGCTAAAGAAGTGTAGGCTATAAGCACAGAAATTAAATTAGCCTCTGCCATGCAGACTATGCTGTGGCACTTATCTAGTTTCACTGATAATAAGCTGCACCTGTTACTAAAATCATTTCACGGCCAAAAAGACTTCCAAAGTGAAGCCCGAGATAAAAAAGGTGACAGAAAAATCCAAACTGACAAAACATACTGCTGCTTAACAGAAACCATTGATTTTATGACATTGACTGAGTAAACACTCAAAGTAGGGCCTCCTCCATGTTTGTTCAACAACCATGTGGGAAACAGAGATAGGTTTTCGAGCAAAAGGAATTTAACATTTTATGATGCATTTTAGGTAGAAACACAACTCCCCTTTCGATTCTCTAATTATTCTTCCTTTTATTTTTTTATCTATTGCATATTTTCATTGCTTCTGCAGGGACAGAGGGGCCACCTGAGGGCAGTCCATACTTCGACATGGGGACCAGAGGAAGGTAAGAACTTGGCAGTAGCTCAGCTAATCCTAGCCGGCTGTCTCTGCCACTCAAAATGGTGGAAAGATGAAGACAGCAGTTATGTCACCATATCTGTCTGCAAGTGTTTGTTTATGTGTGAAATGGTGTCTAGAGAGTGCCCCTGGATCAAAGGAGTTTAGGACGTGGGTGGATGAGGAAGAAACTTCAGGCTGGTAAAAGAGTTGAAGCCAGAAGCTTAGCTGTTTAATTTTTGCTTCATGGTGCAATGCTTTCTTAGAGAAGCTCCTGACAATACATCCTCCAGACTGCTATCTGCTTGAACTTTGGAAACCATGTGTCTGATCATGTACTGGGAATAAATGAGGTAGCAGGCATTATTGCTGTCCTTATCGGGTCTTATTCTCAAACTGTAAATGCTAATCCAAAATAACTTGAGCCAAGATCCAGTGAGAGATATTTAAAAAAAAAAATGTGAAAAAAACAAGGAAGATGGGTGTTTCCATTGAGAGATTTTAGATGTAAAGAAGTTACATCTAAACTGTGACTTAAAAAGTTAAAAAAATAAACTGTGACTTAAAGGAAGGGTAAGGATTAAATATGTTGAGAAGAGAGAAAAGGATTTCTGGTTGAATCCTTGCATAAACAAAGCTCAGGGGAAAACAAGTGAAGTGTTTGTCAATGGGGAAAGTAAAGAAAAGAATTTGTGAAATAATATGTCCTTAGCAAATCTATTAAGTATCTTTTGGAGAGAATTACATAGTGCTTTTCTGTTATAATTTAATCTCATAGCAATAATTTCTTGTAAATAAATTACCTGAGGGAAAATATATGTTTTGATTCACACTTGGATATTTTTAGAAATTAAAAAAAAAATATATGGAGTTAGCTTATCATTTTTGATGATCTGTAAAACTTTACTAGACCCAGAGGAATTCCAATTATTCTATTAAATTACTCTGTAATTGAACTAACATCTCCACTCTCAATAAAACAGGTTCTAACGTCCAAAGCAGTGTGTGAGCTATTGCTGAGTGTCTTAATGGCTCCTGTGTTTGCCTACATACTCTCATACTAGTCTCCAACTAATTACTTTGTAAAGCACTTTGGGATAATTTGGTTGTGAATAGTATTGTATAAAGCAAACACATTTCTTTTCTCAAACATTGGCTCATGTTGGGAGCTGAAGAACTACAAGTGCTTTTTTCTTTCTTTCTTTTTTTTTTTTGCCTTAGCAGTAGACGCTTTATGTTACACATGCATGCATTTTTAGCTCCTCTTTTAGAATGATGTATTTTCAGGACAGGGCACAAAAACCTTTTATAATTAGTGGATCTATTCCTGCTGACATGGCCATGACACAAAGTATTTATTTTGTTCTGAAGTGTTTTATTAACGAATATGAAGTATTTTATAAATATTTCTCATGGAATACTTGTCCTTTTAATATTTATTAGATTTGCAGGCAACAGACTTTCAAATATAGGAATTTTCTCTCTCAGAATAAATAGCAACAAAGTAAATTTTCTGAAAATTGTTTAGAAAATTGTAATTAGTGAACTCTGTCTCATCCTATGCTTTCTTGAAGAATTAGTGGCATTATGCCAGATTTATACACATCTCTTTACTGATAATCTTTTTTTTTTCCAAGTGCTGGAAATGGGATTTAGAACTTGTGCCTAGAATTTTTGGCTTTTGTGCACATACACAAGAATATAATTGTGTCCCTACCACTGTATGGCATCTATGGAAGCTACTCTGGCTCTGGATTAGTTGTGACCTGTTCCAGTCATTTCTTTGTGGCTATTCCTAGAAACTCTTTCATTACTACTCTTTAGTATTATGACTTTGACTTCAACATCCTGTGGAAAATTATGATTTATAATTTGTAAGAAATACGTGCAGTGTTTCCTTGTCCATATCTGAAAGTAATTACAGAGTTTGGGGAAGTATTTCACTCTCAATAATTTTTAGATAATCTTAAAACCATCAGGATTTACGGATAAAGGCTTGGTAATATTATCTATCTACAAACAAACCCACGCTTTTTGAATGTTAAAGAAACAGAAGCAGAATGTAAATTGTGCCCTTTAGATGGAATGGCCATTACTTATGTTCAGTGATCGAAATGCATATGTATACCCATGTCTTCCACCTCTGAATGACAGATTTGAGAATCTCCATGCCCTGTGCATCCATTTGGAGATGGAATTAACATTTTGTCCCTTTGATAAACTACTAACTGCCTTAAATGAAGTTTAATGATCCTTTGTGAGTTATTAGTGGATTGTTCCATGATGCAATGGTTCGATTAGTGAAATCTCACAGTGGTATAATAACTGTATCCAAAGGAATCTGGAAATTGATGGATCTCTATGAAAGGAAGTGATATCTTTATTCTTCCCAATGTGTCTCATTATGTTCTTTTCCTTTTCATATGTACCTACCACTATTAAGAAAATATGACTGTATTACCTGAATTTCAAGTGGACTATTTCATGTGAATTGTTTCAGGATACACTTATATTATTCTGGAGAATAATTATACAAATTCTCAACTGTCTTGTGTACTTGATGTTAGAAACCCTTAAGATTAAAATTTTAAAATGCAGTTTCTTTTTATGAGGTTTTACATTTGTGGTGGCAAGAGAATTCTTAGTCACATTTCTCCAGCAGCAATCTGTATTTGGGTACATTACAAATATATGATAACTGGTATTGAGGGCCAGTTGTTGACTTCAGATTGCACACAAACCAAGTGCCGACACCAGCCACTGAGTGGTGTACATAGTTTGGACATGGTTTGGGAATAAGTTGTCATCATGAGCCAGTGAAGTTACATGCCACTATGAACTGTGTTCAAGGGGATTTGCTTATAATGACTGTGGTTATCTTTGAACATCTTGATTTGGAAATGTGATATTTCAAGGGATGTTTTTATTGCTATGTATTGCTAAAAATTTGGCTATTGATAGATAACAAAACATGATTTAAGTTAGACAGGACAATCAAAGTCAATGAATTAAAAGAGAAAGTCCAAGGATTCTCTCCATTCATTATCCAATAGCCTAGAGACTGAACTGCAGTGCTGAGAGGCAAGTTGGGATTTTAACTCAGTATGACAATATGGCAAATATCCAGACCATGATCACAAAACAGCTGTTTTCCTCCATAACAGGGTGAATTATAGTACATAGTGGAGCCAAGAAACCTCTTAGTATTTGTGCAAAAGGTTCTTTTGCCAGCCAGAGAGGAAGCATCAACAAGCACTGGCTTTGGAAGAGTTGGCATCTATTTAACTATTTGCCCATGACAGAAGTCTTTACTATGAGAAGTTTTGCTGTTTCCTCAAGGATTTAACATGTGATGAGGAAGAGAGCATCATAAGTGAAAATGTGGGTGACATTTTTTTAAGGGTGTTCTTGTGTGATCTAAATGTGGTTCTCAAAGATAACATCATTAGTGCCTGAAATATATTAAAATAATATAACAAATCTGAAAACTAGGAAACCATTAAGACACATGATCATCAAAGTCAGAAAACTAGAGCCCGTATGAAGTTACACTTCATTTCTAAGAAGGCAACTTAATTACCTTCCATAAAATAGTAATAAGATGTGGAAGTCATGCTTATCGTACTCCAGAAACTTAAAAAAAAAATAGCCAAATCAAATAAGAGTTTTGGTTACTAATTGCAGGGAGTTTCAAAGAATGAAGAAAATGGAGGCATTTAACTATGGAGAAAATATTATTCTTCCTCTAGATAAAACTGGAAGAAAGCTAAGAATATGACCTCAAGTGGATAGTACCCAAAGGTGGGTATTATACCTTTCCTTTTGACAAAGTCTGGACTGAGGGATCCTGGAGCAGAAGTGGTGGATTGTGGTTTTTTTTTTTTAATTTATTATTTTTTCAGCGTAACAGTATTCATTGTTTTTGCACAACACCCAGTGCTCCATGCAATATGTGCCCTCCCTATTACCCACCACCTGGTTCCCCCAACCTCCCACCCCCACCCCTTCAAAACCCTCAGGTTGTTTTTCAGAGTCCATAGTCTCTTATGGTTCGCCTCCCCTTCCAATTTCCCTCAACTTCCTTTTCCTCTCCATCTCCCAATGTCCGCCATGTCATTTGTTATGCTCCACAAATAAGTGAAACCATATGATACTTGACTCTCTCTGCTTGACTTATTTCAGTCAGCATAATCACTTCCAGTCCCGTCCATGTTGCTACAAAAGTTGGGTATTCATCCTTTCTTTTTTTTAAAAAAAAAACCTATAATGTATTTTTATCCCCAGGGGTACAGGTCTGTGAATCATCAGGTTTACACACTTCACAGCACTCACGATAGCACATACCCTCCCTAATGTCCATAACCCCCTCCCCCTCTCCCAACCCCACCTCCCCCCAGCAACCCCCAGTTTGTTTTGTGAGATTAAGAGTCATTTATGGTTTGTCTCCCTGCCAATCCCATCTTGTTCATTTATTCTTCTCCTATCCCCCTAACCCCCCATGTTGCATCTCCACATCCTCATATCAGGGAGATCATATGATAGTTGTCTTTCTCTGATTGACTTATTTCGCTAAGCATGATACCCTCTAGTTCCATCCACGTCGTCACAAATGGCAAGATTTCATTTCTTTTGATGGCTGCATAGTATTCCGTTGTGTATATATACCACACCTTCTTTATCCATTCATCTGTTGATGGACATCTAGGTTCTTTCCATAGTTTGGCTATTGTAGACATTGCTGCTATAAACATTCGGGTACACGTGCCCCTTCGGATCACTGCATTTGTATCTTTAGGGTAAATACCCAGTAGTGCAATTGCTGGGTCATAGGGTAGTTCTATTTTCAACATTTTGAGGAACCTCCATGCTGTTTTCCAGAGTGGTTGCACCAGCTTGCATTTCCACCAACAGTGTAGGAGGGTTCCCCTTTCTCTGCATCCTCTCCAGCATCTGTCATTTCCTGACTTGTTAATTTTAGCCATTCTGACCGGTGTGAGGTGATATCTCATTGTGGTTTTGATTTGTATTTCCCTGATGCCGAGTGACGTGGAGCACTTTTTCATGTGTCTGTTGGCCATCTGGATGTCTTCTTTGCAGAAATGTCTGTTCATGTCCTCTGCCCATTTCTTGATTGGATTGTTTGTTCTTTGGGTGTTGAGTTTGCTTAGTTCCTTATAGATTTTGGATACTAGCCCTTTATCTGATATGTCGTTTGCAAATATCTTCTCCCATTCTGTCCATTGTCTTTTGGTTTTGTTGACTGTTTCCTTTGCTGTGCAACAGCGTTTGATCCTGATGAAATCCCAATAGTTCTTTTTTGCCCTTGCTTCCCTTGCCTTTGCCGTTGTTCCTAGGAAGATGTTGCTGCGGCTGAGGTCGAAGAGGTTGCTGCCTGTGTTCTCCTCAAGGATATCGATGGATTCCTTTCTCACATTGAGGTCCTTCATCCATTTGGAGTCTATTTTCGTGTGTGGTGTAAGGAAGTGGTCCAATTTCATTTTTCTGCATGTGGCTGTCCAATTTTCCCAGAACCATTTATTGAAGAGGCTGTCTTTTTTCCATTGGACATTCTTTCTTGCTTTGTCAAAGATTAGTTGACCATAGAGTTGAGGGTCTATATCTGGGCTCTCTATTCTGTTCCATTGATCTATGCATCTGTTATTGTGCCAGTACCATGCTGTCTTGATGATGACAGCTTTGTAATAGAGCTTGAAGTCCGGAATTGTGATGCCACCCACTTTGGCTTTCTCTTTCAATATTCCTTTGGCTATATGAGGTCTTTTCAGGTTCCATATAAATTTGAGGATTATTTGTTCCATTTCTTTGAAAAAAATGGATGGTATTTTGATAGGGATTGCATTAAATGTGTAGATTGCTTTAGGTAGCATAGACATTTTCACAATATTTCTTCTTCCAATCCAGGAGCATGGAACATTTTTCCATTTCTTTGTGTCTTCCTCAATTTCTTTCATGAGTACTTTATAGTTTTCTGCATATAGATTCTTAGCCTCTTTGGTTAGGTTTATTCCTAGGTATCTTATAGTTTTGGGTGCAATTGTAAATGGGATTGACTCCTTAATTTCTCTTTCTTCTGTCTTGTTGTTGGTGTACAGAAATGCAACTGATTTCTGTGCATTGATTTTATAACCTGACACTTTACTGAAATCCTGTACAAGTTCTAGCAGTTTTGGAGTGGAGTCTTTGGGGCTTTCCACATATAGTATCATATCATCTGCGAAGAGTGATATTTGACTTCTTCTTTACCGATTTGGATGCCTTTAATTTCTTTTTGTTGTCTGATTGCTGAGGCTAAGACTTCTAGTACTATGTTGAATAGCAGTGGTGATAATGGACATCCCTGCCGTGTTCCTGACCTTAACGGAAAAGCTTTCAGTTTTTCTCCACTGAGAATGATATTTGCGGTGGGTTTTTCATAGATGGCTTTGATAATATTGAGGTATTGCCCTCTATCCCTACACTTTGAAGAGTTTTGATCTGGAAGAGATGCTGTACTTTGTCAAATGCTTTTTCAGCATCTATTGAGAGTATCATATGGTTCTTCTTCTTTCTTTTATTAATGTGTTCTATCACATTGATTGATTTGTGGATGTTGAACCAACCCTGCAGCTCTGGAATAAATCCCACTTGATCGTGGTGAATAATCCTTTTAATGTACTGTTGAATCCTATTGGCTAGTATTTTGGCGAGAATTTTTGCGTCTGTGTTCATCAAGGATATTGTTCTGTAGTTCTCTTTTTTGGTGGGATCCTTGTCTGGTTTTGGGATCAAGGTGATGCTGGCCTCATAAAATGAGTTTGGAAGTTTTCCTTCCATTTCTATTTTTTGGAACAGTTTCAGGAGAATAGGAATTAGTTCTTCTTTAAATGTTTGGTAGAATTCCCCTGGGAAGCCGTCTGGCCCTGGGCTTTTGTTTGTTTGGAGATTTTTGATGACTATTTCAATCTCCTTACTGGTTATGGGCCTGTTCAGGTTTTCTATTTCTTCCTGGTTCAGTTGTGGTAGTTTATATGTCTCTAGGAATGCATCCATTTCTTCCAGATTGTCAAATTTGTTGGCGTAGAGTTGCTCATAGTATGTTCTTATAATTGTCTGTATTTCCTTAGTGTTAGTTGTGATCTGTCCTCTTTCATTCATGATTTTATTGATTTGGGTCCTTTCTCTTTTCTTTTTGATGAGTCTGGCCAGGGGTTTATCAATCTTATTGATTCTTTCAAAGAATCAGCTCCTAGTTTCATTGATTTTTTCTATTGTTTTTTTGGTTTCTATTTCATTGATTTCTGCTCTGATCTTTATGATTTCTCTTCTCCTGCTGGGTTTAGGGTTTCTTTCTTGTTTTTTCTCCAGCTCCTTTAGGTGTAGAGTTAGGTTGTGTACTTGAGACCTTTCTTGTTTCTTGAGAAAGGCTTGTACCGCTATATATTTTCCTCTCAGGACTGCCTTTGCTGTGTCCCACAGATTTTGAATCATTGTGTTTTCGTTATCCTTTGTTTCCATGAATTTTTTCAATTCTTCTTTAATTTCCTGGTTGACCCATTCATTCTTTAGAAGGATGCTGTTTAGTCTCCATGTATTTGGGTTCTTTGCAGCTTTCCTCTTGTGATTGAGTTCTAGCTTCAGAGCATTGTGGTCTGAAAATATGCAGGGAATGAACCTAATCTTTTTATACTGGTTGAGACGTGATTTGTGACCCAGGATGTGATCTATTCTGGAGAATGTTCCATGTGCACTAGAGAAGAATGTGTATTCTGTTGCTTTGGGATGAAATGTTCTGAATAGATCTGTGATGTCCATCTGGTCCAGTGTGTCATTTAAGGCCTTTCTTTCCTTGTTGATCTTTTGCTTGGATGATCTGTCCATTTCAGTGAGGGGAGTGTTCAAGTCCCCTACTATTATTGTATTATTATTGATGTGTTTCTTTGATTTTGTTATTAATTGGTTGATATAGTTGCCTGCTCCCATGTTAGGGGCATAGATATTTAAAATTGTTAGATTTTCTTGTTGGACAGATCCTTTGAGTAGGATATAGTGTCCTTCCTCATCTCTTATTATAGTCTTTGGCTTAAAATCTAATTGATCTGATATAAGGATTGCCACCCCAGCTTTCTTCTGATGCCCATTTAGCATGGTAAATTATTTACCACCCCCTCACTTTAAATCTGGAGGTGTCTTCGGGTCTAAAGTGAGTTTCTTGTAGGCAACATATTGATGGGTTTTGTGTTTTTATCCATTCTGATACCTTGTCTTTTGATAGGGGGATTTATCCCATTAACATTCAGGGTAACTATTGAGAGATATGAATTTAGTGCCATTATTAGCCTGTAAGGTGACTGTTACTATATATTGTCTCTGTACCTTTCTGATCTACTACTTTTAGGCTCTCTCTTTGCTTAGAGGACCCCTTTCAATATTTCCTGTAGAGCTGGTTTGGTGTTTGCAAATGCTTTCAGTTTTTGTTTGTCCTGGAAGCTTTTGATCTCTCCTTCTATTTTCAATGATAGCCTAACTGGATAGAGTATTCTTGGCTGCATGTTTTTCTCGTTTAGTGCTCTGAATATATCATGCCAGCTCTTTCTGGCCTGCCAGGTCTCTGTGGATATGTCTGCTGCCAGTCTAATATTTTTACCATTGTATGTTACAGAGTTCTTTTCCCGGGTTGCTTTCAGGATTTTCTCTTTGTCACTAAGACTTGTCAATTTTACTATTAGGTGACGGGGTGTGGACCTATTCTTGTTGACTTTGAGGGGTGTTCTCTGCATCTCCTGGATTTTGATGC
The DNA here is from genome assembly GCF_922984935.1 of Meles meles. Classification (NCBI taxonomy): domain Eukaryota; kingdom Metazoa; phylum Chordata; class Mammalia; order Carnivora; family Mustelidae; genus Meles; species Meles meles. The sequence goes on from NC_060071.1 coordinate 81,195,894, forward strand.
TTGTTCCCTTTGCCATATTAGGAAAATTCTCTCCAATAATTCTCTCTAATAGACCTTCTGGTCCCCTCTCCTTCTTCTGGAATCCCAATTATTCTAATGTTGTTTCATCTTACGGTGTCACTTATCTCTCGAATTCTCCCCTCGTGCTCCAATAGCTGTTTGTCCCTCTTTTGCTCGGCTTCTTTATTCTCTGTCATTTGGTCTTCTATATCACTAATTCTTTCTTTTGCTTCATTTATCCTAGCAGTGAGAGCCTCCATTTTTTATTGCACCTCATTAATAGCTTTTTTGATTTCAACTTGGTTAGATTTTAGTTCTTTAATTTCTCCAGAAAGGGCTTTTATATCTCCAGAGAGGATTTCTCTAATATCTTCCATGCCTTTTTCGAGCTCGGCTAAAACGTTCAGAATCGTCATTCTGAACTCTTGATCTGACGTATTACCAATGTCTGTGTTGATTAGGTCCCTAGCCTTCGGTACTGCCTCTTGTTCTTTTGTTTGTGGTGATTTTTTCTGCCTTGTCATTTTGCCCAGATAAGAGGATATGAAGGATCAAATAAAATACTAAAAGGTTGGCAAAGACCCCAGAAAAATGCGCTGTAACCAAATCAGAAGAGACCCCAAAATATTGGGGGGGGAAGAAAGGGGATAAAAAGAGGTTCAGAAAAAAAAAGAAAAAAAAATAAAACAAATAAAGAAAAAATATAAAAAAGAAAGAAAAAATATATATTTTAGATAAACTAGTCAAAAAAGTTAAAAAAGAAAAGGGGTAAAAGTTTTAAAAAATTTAGCAGAAGAAGAAAAAAGAAAGAAAAAAATTGAAAAAACAATTGAATTAACCGCCAGAGTAAAGAATCATGGGGAGAAAGCCATGAGTTCCGTGCTTTGCTTTCTCCTCCTCTGGAATTCCGCTGCTGTCTTAGGTATTGAACCTGTTTTCCTGGATAGATGAACTTCGTCCTGGCTGGATATTTTGTTGATCTTCTGGGGGAGGGGCCTGTTGTAGTGACTCTCAAGTGTCTTTCCCCCAGGCGGAATTGCACCGCCCTTACCGGGGACCGGACCAAGTAATCGGCTCGGGTTTGCTTTTGGGAGCTTCTGTTCCCTGAACAGTTTCCGTAGAGTTCCGGAGGACGGGAATGAAAATGGCGGCCTTCTAGTCTCCGGCCTGGAGGAGCCGAGAGCCCGGGGCCCCACTCCTCAGTGTGTCCCCAGAGGACAGCACCCAATCACTCCCGTATCCCCAGCCTCTAGCCGCGCTCCGAGCTCACCCAGCCCGCTACCAGTTCAAGGTAACCCCGAGCTGGGAGTTCAGTCCTCGGCTCTGTCTCTGTAGTCGGCTTCTCCGTTCTAACATCTGCTAGCTTTGCGACACTCTGACACCCCCAATCCTTCTGTGACCCTGCGGGACCTGGGGCCACGCTGACCCCGCATGGGCTTCACCCCGGTTTAGCCTCTGGAGGATTGTCCCTCAGTGGAACAGACTTTTAAAAGTCCTGATTTTGTGCTCTGTTGCTCCGCCGCTTGCTGGGAGCCGGCCCCTCCCCCCTCGGTCTATCTTCCCGTCATTTTAGATTCACTTCTCCGCCAGTCCTACCTTTCAGAAAGTGGTTGATTTTCTGTTTCTAGAATTGCTGTTCTTCTTCTCTTCGATCTCCTGTTGGATTTGTAGGTGTTTGCAATGTTTAGATAAGCTATCGAGCTGATCTCCTGCTACCTGATGTAGTCTCAGCCTGCTACTTCTCCACCATCTTGACTCCTTGGTGGATTGTGTTTTATATCCCCAGTCACAGTGACCAGTGTTACTTGAATTGACTTCCCAAAGAACATATATTTCTTTCTGTAACTACTTTCAATTTGTAGAATTAACACAGACTCTCAAAGCAAATACTCTAATAAGCATAGAATCGACATGAACAGCATTTTTCTTAAAAATATTTCTTCTAACTTGTAGCTCTCTAGGTCATCTCTGAAAATTTTCAAAAGTGTATTTGGCTAGTTCTCCCCCTCTCAATATTCTAATTCAGAACTTTGGATATGGAATGAGATTTCTTTATTTTAAAAAGTTTCATGGAATTTTGAAGTATTAACTGATCCCTGAATTGCAGAGATTATATTTTTCTTTGAGAAGTCAAGCTTCTTATGAGTAAGGATGGGTTTTATGTGCCAGTGCTTTGAATTCTGTAAGAACATGTTCTAATTCCATTGAAGCCAAGCCACACCTAGCACAAAACAACTGCAAACAGCTGGTGTTCATTTTTTCAACATCCACCTTTTACCCAAAAGCACTTCAAAACCTTTTCAACATCTACCTTTTACCCAAAAGCAGTCTTGACTGCTTCATTGTATTCGTGCTCGGTTCATCTGACAGCCCTTTTGAGTGTAGCCGCTCAGTTCAGTGAACTAATAATTTGCATATCCTGGCTGGTCGCTGTATATTCCTCTTGTAGTTATAGTGCATTTTATCTTTCTGGTTAGATAATCCTGGGAATAATGTCTAACTAACAGACTCCCGTGTTCGGTTATCTTGGATGCTTACAGAATTAAGAGCAAGGTGTGTTATTATTCCTAACAGTCTTTTATGATCCTTTGTATTTCTGTGGTATCAATATAACTTGGCTTATATTTTTTATTTTCCTTGTTTGAGTCCTCTCTCTCCTTCTCTTGGTGAACCTAGCTACAGGCTTGCCAAATTTATTTATCTTTTCAGAGCACCTGCTCTTAGTTTTATTGATCATCTTTAATTATCTTTTCAGTTTCCACTTCATTTATTTTTGCTCCAATATTTATTATTTCCTTCTTTCTAGTAGCTGTGAACTTTGTTCTTTTTCTAGTTCCTTGAGATATAAAGTTAGATTATTTATTTGAGACTGTTCCTTGAGGTAGACATTTATTGTTATGAACTTCCCTCTTAGAAATGCTTTTGCTACATCACACAAATTTTAGTGTATGTGCCTACCCTAAATTTGCATTTGTCTCTTTTTTTTTAAATTTCTTTTTTGATTTCTTTGTTTAGTAGGATATTGTTTAATATCCACATATTTGTGAGCTTTCCATTTTTTTTCCATATAATTAAGTTTGAGTTTCATACTGTTGTGGTTGTAAACAATGCTTGACATAATTTCAGTCCTCTTAAATTTATTAAGACTTGTTTGGTGGCTTAACATATGATCTATCCTGGAAAATGTTCCATGTGCACTTGAAAACAATGTGTGTTTTGTTGCCTTTGGATGGAATCTTCTGTATATATGTGAAGTCTGTCTAGTCTAATGTGTCATTTAAGTCATGTTTCCTTATTGGTTTTCTAACTGGATGAGCTGTCATTTGATGTAAGTGCTATTTTACATGTCCCTACTATTATTATATTGCTGTCTCTTTCTCCCTTTAGGTCTATTAGTATTTGGCTTACATATTTAGGTACTCCTATGTCAGGTATATAAATATTTATAAATGCCATATCCTCTTTTTGGATTGACCTCTTTATCATTATATGACATCCATCTTTATTATTACAGCATTTGTTTTCAAGTCAAGTTTTGTCTGATGTATCACTACTCCAGGTTTGTTTGTTTTTTTTTTTTTTGGTTTCCATTTGTATAGAATATCTTTTTCCATCTCTTCATTTTTAGTCTGTGTATTTATATCTAAAGTAAGTCTCTTGTAGAAATCATATAGTGGATGGCCTTTTGTTTTGTTTTTTTCTGCTTGCCGGGAGCTGGCCCCTCCCCCTGCGGTCTATCTTCCCCTTGTTTTGGATTCACTTCTCCGCCAGTCCTACCTTTCAGAAAGTGGTTGATTTTCTGTTTCTAGAATTGCTGTTCTTCTTCTCTTATCTCCCGTTGGATTTGTAGGTGTTTGCAATGTTTAGATAAGCTATCGAGCTGATCTCCTGCTACCTGATATTGTCTCAGCCTGCTACTTCTCCGCCATCTTGACTCCTCCCCCTAAGTTTGATCTCATTTTAAAGTCAACTTTTTTTACTCTCCCTACCAACATTTTATTTTTGAGGCCACATTTAAATTTTTTTTTATCCTGTGTGTTCCTTAACTATTTATTGTCATCATGACTGTATTTACTGGTTTTGTCTTTTAACCTCCCTTCTACCTTCACTGTATATTTAGCTTTCAGTGAGATTTATTCTTTCATAAGTCTTCTTGTTGCTCTTTAATACCCTTACTTTTCAGCTTAAAGAAGTACCTTTAACATTTCTTATAAGACCAGGTTAGTGGTCATCACATTCTTTAGCTCTTGCTGTCCAGAAAACTCTTTATCTCTCCTTCAATTTTGAGTAATTTCGCTGGATAAAGTATTCTTGGTTGGAAGGTTTGTTTTGTTTTGTTTTTCCCCCTTCTCTTTCTTCTCCTTTAAGCACTCTGAATATATTATACCACTCTTTCTGCGGAAAAATCTGCATAGTCTTATGGGGATTCTTTTGTATATAATGAGTTGTTTTTTCTTGGTGCTTTTAATATTCTGTCCTTATTTTAACTTTTGACATTTTATTTATATTGTGTCTTAGTGTGACCCTCTTTGTGTCCATCTTATTGAGAATTCTTTGAGATTCCTGGTTCTAGATGTCTGTTTCCTACCCCAGGTTAGGGAAATTTTCAGCCATTATTTCTTTAAATAAGCTTTCTGCCCCATCTTTCATTCTTCTCCTCTGGGAGCCCTATAATGTGATGTTAGTCCATCTGATGTTATCCTATAAAGCTCTTAAGCTATATTTTTTCAATTCTCTTTTTTTAATTCTCTTTTCTTTCTGTTGCTCTTATTGGGTGAGTTCCACTGCCTTGTCTTCAAGTTGAACAATCATTTCTTCTGCTTTATCTAATCTGATGTTACCGCATAGAGTGTATTTTTTAGTTTGGTTATCACATTCTTCAGTTTTGTGATTTCTCTTTGGTACTTTCTTGTATTTTCCATCTGCATGTTGAACTCCTCACTATTAATCCATTCTTTTCCCTAGTTTAGTAAGCATCATTATGACTATTACTTTAAACTCTTTTCAGGTAAATTACTTATCACCATTTCATTATTTTTTTTCTGAGGTTTTATCTTGTTCTTTCATTTGAAACATTCCTTTGTTTCTTCATATTGCTTGACTCCTGTGTTGGTTTCTGTACAGTGGGTAATGCAACTGCTCTCCCAGTCTTGAAGAAGTGGCCTCATGTGGGAGATAAAACTAGCTGTTTAATCATTTAGGTCTTTGTCATCTCTAAAATTTTTGTGTTTTCCAAAACAGCCTAATATATTTTTTTTTGAAGAGGTTTTTTTTTTTTAATATTTAATTATTATTTTTTTCAGCATAACAGTATTCATTGTTTTTGCACAATACTCAGTGCTCCATGCAATATGTGCCCTCCATATTACCCACCACCTGATTCCCCCAACCTCCCACCCCGCCCCTTCAAAACCCTCAGGTTGTTTTTCAGAGTCCATAGTCTCTTATGGTTTGCCTCCCCTTCCAATTTCCCTCAACTTCCTTCTCCTCTCCATCTCCCAATGTCCTCCATGTCATTTGTTATGCTCCACAAATAAGTGAAACCATATGATACTTGACTCTCTCTGAACAGCCTAATATATTTTTAATAGTTCCCAGTACTTGAGGATGTACCAAGGCCTGTCAGTGTCCTTAAGGGAAGGATCTCAGCATCTAGATTGGGAAGCCAGACCCTTAAGCAGCAGCTTTTAAAAGTATGCCAGTATATCCCACAGTATGCTATGGGACCACAGGCATAAGCCCTGCTGGCTGCCAGAGTTAGGCAATCTGGAAGCAGTTGTATAAATCAGGGCTCCAGATAAATATATAAGCTCTTTTCTAGGAGATACTGGTGAAGTGGAGCAAGGCAGGGGGGCAGAACTAAGATGCTATCCATGGCCTATATTCATTTAAGCTGCTCCACAAGCCATTAGATGTACACCAAACCTGACGCCTGTCCCTCAGGCTGAAGCTCCAGGACTATTACCAAAAAGATAAGAAATAACAAGTTTTGACAAGGATGTGGAGAAAAGGGAAGCCTTGTAGACTGTTGGTGGGAATGTAAATTTACATTATACAAAATAGTATGGAGGTTCCTCAAAAATTAAAAATAGAGGGGTGCCTGAGTGGATCTGCCAATTAAGCATCTGCCTTCAGCTCAGGTCTTGATGCTGGGGTCCTGGAATCAAGTCCTGCCTCGGGCTTCCTGCTCAGCAGAGAGTCTGCTTCTCTCTCTCCCTTTGCTCCTCTACCTTACTTGTGCTCTCTCTCTCTCTCACTCACTCACTCTCTCTCAAATAAATAAATAAAAATTTTTAAAAAAAATTAATAGAGATACCATATGATCTAGCAATTCCATTTCTGGGTATTCATTCAAAGAAAATGAAAACAATAACTTGAAAAGATAATGCACTCTGTGTTCATTGCAACATTATTTATATTAACCAAGATAAGGAAGCAATATAAGTGTCCACTGATGAATGAATGGGTAAAGGAATTGTGTGTGTGTGTGTGTGTGTGTGTGTGTGTGTGTGTGTGATGGAATATTATTCAGGCATAAAGAAGAATGAAATCTTGCCATTTGTGACAGTATGAAGGTATCTTAAGGATATTATTGTAAATGAAATCAGACAGAAAAAGACAAATATGGTATGATCTCTTACACATGAAATATTAAAAAAAGAGAAAAAAGATAAACAAGGCCATAGATATAGAGAACAGATTGGTGGTTGCTGGCGATGGGGGAGAAATGAGTAGAGGGAGTAAAAAGAAAAAGTAAAACAAAACAAAACAAAAACCCCAGAAACTGTCTACAAACATAAGTGAATTTCAGACATGTACTTTGAAAAAGAGCTTGGTCCAATTTAAAGATGGTTAGGAAGCTCTATTTTTATACCTTAAAGCTATTTAAGGAACAACTCATTCTAAGAAATACTTCCAGACCACACACATATACATATGAATCCAGAAACAAAATTTTGCTGAACAATATTTATCCTTATTATGGGTCTTGTAATTTATTTGCTATTCTTTATTTCATTAATTTTTGTTTCTTCTTGACATACTAATGGGTTGAGACTTTCAGCCCAATAAACACTTTTAAAAGATAATAAAAATAGGGGCGCCTGGGTGGCTCAGTGGGTTAAGCCGCTGCCTTCGGCTCAGGTCATGATCTCAGGATCCTGGGATCGAGTCCCGCATCGGGCTCTTCGCTCAGTGAGGAGCCTGCTTCCCTCTCTCTCTCTCTGCCTGCCTCTCTACTTGTGATCTCTCTCTGTCAAATAAATAAATAAAATCTTTAAAAAAAAGATAATAAAAATAAATGATGGTAAAGCTTTTCATCTATTATTTGTTATAGCACCTAGAAGAAATTTAAGTATAGTGACTTAATTCGTGCTCTCCCAAATTTCAGGTCCATCTGAAATCTCAGAATGTGACCTTATTTGGAAGCAGGGTCTTTGAAGATATCATTAACAAAGGCTCTAAATAGAAAATCGTCATGGATTTCAGGCAGGCTCGAATCTGATGACCAGTGTCCTCAAAAGAAGAGGCAAGGACAAAAACATGCAGGTGAAGAGGTAATAGCAGTAGGGATTGAGGTGATGTGTCAACAGCTAAGCAATGCAGGACCCACCAAAAGGTGATAGTTCAAGGAACGGTAATATCTGGAGCATGGGAGCATGGCTCTGCTGACCCCTTGATTTTAGACTTGTAATCTCCATAACAGAATTGAGAGAGGATACATTCTGTTACCTTCTTCAGGAATGCTGTGTATATAGTTGACCATTTGTATTTCCTGTGGATTTGAAAATCAGTTTTTTTATTTTGCAAAAAATAACTCATGAAAATATTATTCCATGTTCATTTAATTGTTTGCATATATTTCAATTTTAATATTATTAAGTATTCTAATTCATGAACATAGCAGATCTTTTCATTTATTCGGGTATTTGTTTAATTTCTCTCAGTAATTTTTTTTTTATTTTCTAGTGTTGAGGTCTCTTACATCATGTATTAAATTTATTTCTGATAATATCTTTCAGGATTATAATCAAAATTTCACTTCTATTTGTTTATTGCTGGCATATCTTACTACATGTAATTTTAAAAATTTATCTATAGATTTCTTGGGTACTTTTATTACTTCATAATTTTTACAATTTTTTTATTTGCTTTATTGAGCTAGCTGTTACTTCCCATTACAACTTTGTATATGTGCTGCCGAAGCGAGCACCCCATTACAACTTTGAATGGAAAACTTCTTTTTCTCATTCCCAATCTCAAAGGTAAAAGTGCTAAAATTTCCCCATTAAGTGATATTTGATTATTGCTCAAATAACCTTGACTATTTACATTTGTAATTTTTATTTGGCAATAAAGGGTTCTAAAATAATACTGGAAACTGCAGATGTTATTATCTTCTAAGAGAAAGGATTATTTCTTTCCTGTTTTAGGCAAGCAGAGTAATGTTCTGGTCACCTCAGTCTCTTTAAGAGTTAGGCTGAGAAATACCTGGGAAAAGAGTTTGATTGAGACTGATTATGTATCCAAGTTGGCTTTGTATTCTTGTGTATTTTGACTTGGGAACTTGACAGATCTTTCTCTGCTCAGCTCGGTATGTTAAATACTGACCTTCAGAACCTTTTAATTAGCTTTTTAGCTTCCCTTCCATAGGGCTTCATAATTTGGACAGTGTTCTGAAGTGAAAACTGACCGTGTGTTTGAGGTTCCTGAAGTTGTCAATTGTATCACTACAGCTTCTGAATGCTAAAATGATTGCTGCTTTCCCTGCCCCCATCAGCCACCTGACAGGACCGACTTTGGATTCTTACCCTCAAACTGCACGCAGCATTAGAACACACTGTGTATGCAAAGAAGTTCAGTTCAGACTCAGCGTCAGTCCAGCACACCTTTAGGGCTTTTGTCTTTTGCCTGTTTTGTTTCAGGCTCTCTTCTTCTGGTAGCTGTTTGCTCAGGACCCCATGACTGGGGGACATTTCATTCTGTCTTGCAAAAGCTTTCAGCCAAACTTCTGAATTCAGCTTGAGGGGAAATTTGGTTTGTTCCAGAGTCTCTCCAAGTCTCCAATTCACTCAAGGCTCTGGAAACTGTTAAAAGCTTTGCAGGATGTCTCTTTCCCAGAAGCTGCCCTCGGCATGGTCAGACTTTGACCTTCAGTCTTCATTCAGAATCACATATAAGTCCCCTGGGCCCCAGCCCATCTTCCTTTCAAGATGGGAAGAAATTAAAATAAAAAGAGAAACATAAAAAAACTGTTACTGAGTATCAGCCCACTTCTGACAAGCTTTCCACTTTCTGGAATTTTAATTTATCTGGTTGTCATTATAGTTGGCCCTTGAACAACATATGTTTGAACTACATGTGTTCATGTATATATGGATTTTTTTCAATAAATACAGTATAATACTATAGATGTATTTTCCTTATGGTTTTTTAAACATTTCTTTTCTCTAGCTTACTTTATTATAAATGTATAGCATATAATACATGTAACATAAAATATATGTTAGTTGACTGTGTTATCAGTAAGACCAAGATAAAAGAGCTGTACACTGAAACTATAAGAAATTGATGAAAGAAATTGAAGAAGACACAAGTGGAAAGATACCCCATGTACATGGATTGGAGTAAATATTGAAATATACAACCAAGGCAATCTACAGATTCAGGGCTATCTTTATCAAATCTCCGAAGGCATTTTTTAAGAAATGGAAAAAAACAAAACAAAAAACCCTAAAATTTGTATAGAACCACAAAAGGCCCCAAATAGCCTAAACAATCTTGAAAAAGAAGAACAAAGCTGGCAGGCTCACACTTTCTGATTTCAAAATATATTATAAAATTATATTAATCAAAACAGTATGGTATTGACATAAAAACAGATACATAGATCAGCGGAACTCAGTAGAGTCCAGAAATAAGACCATGTGTGTTTAGTTAGTTTAGGACAAAAGAGTCAAGAATATACAATGAGAAAGGACAGTCTCTTCAATAAATGGTGTTGGGAAAACCAGACAGCCAAAGGCAAATTAAATGAAATTGGATAGCTATCTTATACTATACATAAAAATCAATGCAAAGTGAAATAAAGACTTTCACATATGACCTGAAACCTTAAAAATCCTAGAAGAAGACAAAAGGCCTAGAAGAAAACATAGGTGGTAAGCTCCTTGATATCATTCCTACTGATTTTTTGAATCTGACATGAAAAACAATGGCAACAAAAGCAAAAATAATAAATGAGACTATATCAAGTTAAAAAGTTTTTCTGTACAGCAAAGGAAACCATTAACAAAACGAAAAGGTATCCTAAGGAATGTAAGAAAATATTTTCAAATCATTTATCTGATAAGGCATTAATATTCAAAATTTATAAAACTCCTATGGTCAAGAGCAAAAATCTAAACATTCCAAGGGCAGAGGAACTGAATAGACTTATTTTCAAAGAAGCCATACAAATGGCCAACAAGTACATGAAAAGGTGCTCAAATCACTAAGTCAGTTGAAGGATCAGATACATTGCTCAGACCATTTTTTAAAAAATACAATGTGCTTCCTCAGTCCTTCCTCTGTCTATAACATTACACATCTCTGCCACATGAATAATGCACTCACCCTCTCTCTCTCAAGGCCCTCTAAATTTTCAAACCATTACAGCCTCAGGTTTGCAGTCTAGGATCTCATTATCTAAATCACTTGTATGTGGAAATAAGGAACCTCAGGCGTGGTTTCTTGATCACAGCTTTTCAGTTAATTCCTTTTTATTTGAAGATGTGGGAACTAAAGAAATAAGTTGTCTATTCTATACCACTCAAATACAATGGTGGAACAAACTTAACATGTAATGGTGCAGCAAGAATAACCATTACATACGTTCTCATTCAAAAAATGGGATTACTCTTGGCTCTAACTTCAAGGCTCTTGTTTTGCCCTCTAAGTCTCCCTCCCTTTTCAGTAGAAAGCCTGTGTGTTGCAGCTGAGTAGTTCCCTCAGCCTGCTCTCTCCAGAAAAGTATAGGGAAGGCGGGGTGGCTCAGCCTTCCGTTAAGTGCCTGCCTTCCGTTCAGGTTAAGATCCCAGGGTAATATCCTGCACTGGGCTCCTTGCTCAGCAGGGAGCCTGCTTCTCCTCCTACCTGCTGCTCCCCCTGCTTATGTTCTCTCTCTGACAAATAAATAACTAAATAAAATCTTTAAAAGAAAAAGTTGAGGGAACAAAGATGGTGGATGTGAATGGTATCTCGTAGAAGTTGTATTATCTGTTTAATGATTATTTTGACTGTCTTTCTCTATATTTTTTTCCTATAATTTGCATATGTGTGTCTTTTATGTGTTTCTTATGTATTATTGATCTTTTTGGAATTGACAGGAATTTTAAAATACATATTTTGTATGTAACTCTTTGTCAGAGTAAGTGTGACAAATATTGAGTTGTCTTTTCATTTTCTTGATATGTTCATGATATATACAATTAAATAATTCCAATTCCACTTTAATCACTTCTTTTATAGTTTGTACTTATGATATCTTTTTTAACAAAAAATATTTATTCCTGTCCTAAACACTTAAAGATATCATTACATTGTGTCTTCTCAAGGTTTTAAAATCTTATTCCTTACATTGTCTGATTTACCTGTTGGGAATTAATTTTTAAAATATATATAATGCTAGGAGAGTATAATAGTTAATTTCATGCATTAACTTGATGGGCTAAGGGATCCCCAGATAGCTGGTAAAACATTATTTCTGGATATGTTTGTGAAGGTTTTTCTGGAAAATACTAGCATTTGATTCGGCAGACTAAGTAAAGAGATACATCCTTACCAAGGTGGATGGGCATCATCCAATCCACTGAGGGCCCTGATAGAACAAAAAGGAAAAGACAAATTTACTATCTCTTCTAGAGGCAGAACAGTTGTCTTTTCTTACCATTGGTCATTGAAGCCCCTGGTTCTAGAGCCTTTGACTCTCAGACTTAAAACAGTAGCCCCATGGTTCTCAGGCCTTTGGACTTGGACTGAATTATATACTGGTTTTCCTGGTTGTCCAGCTTACAGACAGCAACCATGCAAGCAAATAGGTATAATAAACCTCTTCTTATATGTATCTGTATTTATCCTGTTGGTTCTGTTTCTCTGAAGTCTGTTTCTTTGACTAATACAGAAATTATTCAGTTTTGTCTTTTTTCTCCCAACTGTTCTTGAAGAGAATCATAGAAGAGTTTTGACTACAGTATTTTTCTATATATTCATTAGATTAACTTGGTAAACTGTATCATTCTAATCATCTGTAAATTTACAGATTACTTGATTGATTAATCTATTAATTACTAAAATAGGTTAAAATGTCTCTCTCTAAAGGTAAAATTTCTAAGTTTATACCTTAAGTTTGGTTAACTTTTTGCATTATTATTTTGAACTTAGGTTATTAGATACAGTGTTAAATTTGTTATGTTTTTCAAGTGAATTTAACTTTTTGCCTAAATTTTGCATACTGTAGAAAGTACTTCTCCCTCTGTTTTGTTTTTATCCTAACTCAAAGCTATAAATATTACTTCTTTGCAGATTACTTCCCTTATCTGTATTCTAAATTCTAACCTCTTCTCAGAGATATATTACTGCATTTCCAACAACTTTCTAGATGTTTTCACTAGCACATTCCATTAGAATGTATAATGTGTACATTCAAGTATAGTCTGTCCCAAATTAAATAACCATGTTCCTTCTTAAACCTACTCTTTTAATAGTGTCCTTTTGTGTAAGACACTCATGCTTATAACAGGACCTTTTCGCTCTCCCTTGTCTTGTATTGTGATTTAGTTGTCAAGTGCTATTGATTCTACCTCTACAGAGTAATTGTGATCAGTCCTTACACTCTGCAACGACAGCTGAAGGTCCTCAGTACATTCTCTTTGATCATTGCGAATCAACCTGATTTCCCTACTTCCAAAATCAACTTCATCTTATGTTTTTTATCCATTAGCTTGCATATTGAACTTTCTGAACAAATGTTTATACCATATAATGTCTCTTTTAAAATGACTTAATAGCATAGTAATTAAATATATGGCTTTGGAATCTGATGGTCTTCTTGTACTAGATGTATTCTCTTTGTTTCCTGGTCTATTCACATCCAGTCTCTATTCATTTCCACCTTGTGTTAGCCTGCAACAAGGGGCTGAAGTATCATGAACAGTCATATTCCTCCTGCTCTTCAGCTTCTTGTAAATTGTTTATTCACCCTGACTTGTCTTTGCAGTCTCGGGTCTGGCTGTGTTCTACTGCTAAAAGCCACAGCTCCCATCAGTGTGGTCTTTATGCAGTGCCCTCCTTCCAGTTTCCAGTAATAACTTCTTTCCTGTATGCCTACAAATGTAGGAATATAACTATCTCTCCCTCCATCCTATCACTAGGGCTTTTCACTATCCCTAGTAGTTTCCTACATGATATCTTTATAGATAATCCGTCCATTAAACTCTTATGTATTATACTAATTTTATTGTACCATCTATTTCCTGATTGGAAATTATCTTTAAGTCCTGGCCTTGCCACTTACTACTGGATAAATTGGGGGAATTTATTTAATGTTTTTGAATCTTATTTGGTCACCTGAAATGTGGACTAAGTAATTATCTAGAAAAGTTGTGTCATATATAATAATAAATATTATTTATAAAATAAAATTCTTTAGCTTTTAATTGAACATATGTAGAGGGAAAGTAAAGTCAAAAAATATTCTTAATAGGCAGACAAACTGGGACACACACTACAGTGATACACAGAACCTCTCCAGTGGAATTGAGCCACAGTTGTCCACAATGAAAACCAGCTCAATAAAGGAACCTTGAACTGGCTTTTCCTCTTTGCATGTTCTTGCTATTCTGTCTTCCTACTCCTCTATATTTGATTGTTTTCCCAAAGAAACACTTTGTATGTAAACCCTTACTTAAGGCTCTTTTTTCAAGGGAATCACAAGCTAACACACAATTACTGGGATTAATTTTGGGGTGATATGGTCAAAAGATTTTTTGGTTGAAAGGTAAAGATCAAGCTCTAGTCACTAACACATAGTGTTTGAGAATCATAGAAGCTAATATTTTACTGTTCTGCAAAAAGCATTTTTTATTCCTTAAACTTTTATCACCAACATTTTATCAACACTTATTACCAACTTTTGGGACTAGGAGAAAATAAAAACTATATGTCTATATGTAGTGGTATTGACTGTGTGGTAAAGGTAGTAAAGATAAAAAACTCAGTGTGTAACTTTAACAGGTAAATGATGGAATATTTTGGTATTGGCTGTTAATGTCTAATTCTGTTGACATAAATATAGTTGTTTCATTTGGAAGTATCTAATTTGTGGTGGTATCAAGCCAGTTTTATATGATTTCATTTATTATGTGGCACACATTTTCCATTACATGAATTTTTATATACACTAAAAAGCAGAGTGCTCTAAATCATAGCAAAAAGTCCATAATAAAATGTTGCTCTTTTTGGAATTTATATCTTATTTTTGCTGTTTTTGACTGGATTATACTCTAATATGCATTTAGTGTAATTTAACAAATATTTACAGAGTGACAGTACAGTGGAACTGGATGCCTGTACTTCAACAATTCTTTATCCCTGAGCTCAATATCTGGTTTATGAGGACTGAGCATCTGATTTAAAAATACCATTGAAAATAGGAAAAGCATAAAGCTTGAACAGACCAGGGCCCAATTTTCTTAAGGTCTGTTAATGCAATAGCAGAGAGTATCTGTGTTACACTGAATAAATAAATAAGTAAACATAAATAGATATATATTTCTTTCAATATGTCAGATCTCAAGGGCCTACATTTTTCTTCTAAAGCCTAATGGTATAAAACACTCTGTAATCTTCCAGTGTGGCAAATATCCTATTCTGCATGCACTGTATTTCTCACCAAACTATTGACGTACTAGACATAAGTGACTAGACAGTCAATGAGAAGTTACGTTTATTTACTCACTTATAGCCTTTTATAGTGTACCTTTGTCATGGCTTGTTTGCTGGTTCAGTAGCAAATAGAGTGAAAACAATAACCTTTCCTACTAGTTTTGAGAATGGTGATTATCTCTGGAGAAGGAGAGCAGAAAATATGATGATTAGGAAAAGAATAATTGAGTAGTATCTATAATATTTATTTTATTAAAATAATCTGAAGCAAATATGGTAAAAGTTAATGTTTAACAATTTAGCATTGGGTTTTGGGGGGTAAAAATTAGGATACAAGCTAATTTTGTGGTAAGCGAATCCTAAATACAGAAGCTAAAAAAGAGAATGGGAGTCCTTTTTCACTATACTACATGGTAGTGTAGAAGTAGGCAGTTCTGCTTCACAAACAAGATCAAGAGATAATCTGGCTTTCTTATGTTTTAAGCTCTAGCATTCAAATGGGTGTTTGCCTAAATTGGATTGTTGGAGCTGGCACATCAGTGGTGCTTCCATCTCTAGCCTAGGAGAAGGCAAGTAGAGAGGCAGTAAAAAGCAGACAAGTTTTTTTAAGGGAAATTAAGAAGAGATTGTATGTATCACTTTTTTAAAAAATTTATTTATTTATTTTAGAAAGAGAGAAAGCACACATAAGTATGAGGGGCAGAGGAAGAAGGAGACAGAATATCAAGCAGACTCCACACTGAATATGAAGCTCAATGCAGGGCTCAGTCTTTCGACCCTGAGATCACGACCTGAGTTGAAACTAAGAGTCAATGCTTAACCAGTTGGGCCCCCCCAGGAATCCCCATATGTATTACTTTTATTCATATTCTGTTTTCAAAGACTGAGTCCTTGTTCACATGCAGTACAGGGAGATTATCAAATATGATCTTTAGCTGGGCAGCTATATGTGTACTGATAAAGCCCTGAAAATAGGACTTAGTTTCCATTAAAAAAGAAAGGTCAGGGATGCCTAGGTGGCTTAGTCAGTTAAGTTGCTGCCTTTGGCTCAGGTCATTATCCCGGGGTCTTCCGATTGGGTCCTGCATCGGGCTCCTTGTTCAGTGGGGGGCCTGCTTCTCTCTCTGGCTCTCCCTGCCACTCTTCCTGCTTGTAAACTTTCTCTCTCTCTCTCAAAAATTAATAGAATCTTTAAAACAATATGGGATGCTGTAGTCCAAATGAGTTATAGTTTGGCATATTAAAAGTGAATTACTCACCATTCCCAAGTATAATATTAATAGATCATAGTGAATTTAGAGGGCAATTATTGATGGTATCTTATAGAGTTTCTTCTTGAATTATTCAATAAATGTTGCAGAGGTGAAACCGAGGTGAGGAGAGAAAAGCAAACTGATAGTTGTTAAGGATTTGTTGTGTAGGCCCTGCTAAAATTTTAATGTGGAATGTAACCTTTTACACATATAATTTATTATATTTTATTATTAAAGGCAGATGGATGTTATTATCACAATTTTATAGGTAAACATGATTATATAACTGGCATAAAAGTTAAGTTTACTGAATCTATGGAAGACAAAGTTTAGGATAGCCAAAATATTGAATATGTAATCAGAATTAGAAACTGAAAGTAGCATATGAATTTAGGTAGATTTTGAGATATTTATTGTGTTAAACAAGTATATATTTTAAAATCATTTAAACAAGTATACATTTAAACACTTACATTTAAACATTATATGTTTAAAAGTATATTAAATACATTTAAACAAGTATACAGTTGATAGTCAGTTGTAGTTGCCAAAAGCAACAGAAGTTATTTCAAATATTATCTGTAGAAACCCTGATACTATCCCAAACATGGAGGTTAACATCCTCATAATATTGTTTTAGTCAAGTAGTTTGGCCTATTGCATTTACTTTGAGAGTCTTCGTATTAATGGACATTAATTGCCTGCAATATGTCTGGACTAAAGGGATCAGAATCAAGGGTTATTTGGAAACTACACTCCATGTAGAATGACAGGACCAAGAATAAGTATGTACAATATTATCTTAAAATTTTGAAGGATTTTCCTGAAAAATATGCAGTATATTATTTATATCTTATGTCACTTAGATGTCAAAATTAAAGCCATTGGTTTATAGGTAAGCAGATAATGATTTATATAAGGAAAACATTTCTAACAACTTTGTAGTTATGGTTGTTCATAAGTGTAAAGTTACTTCCTGTCAAGAAAAGAGTTCCAACAGAGAGCAGATCCCTCTCTAAAGTGTATCTGAATTTACTGGCAGGTGGAAATGGTAGTGGTTGTGTATCTTTTTAACTTTAAGTCATAGGAAATATTTCTGTCCCATTCCATTTGTCTGATATGTCAGACACTGTTCACTGTTTTCATGAAAAAATAATGTATATATAATATATGATATATAATAAATATATATTAATCCTCTAGACAATTGTATCTTAGATGATTTTGCAGAAGGTGAAATGGACAAAGAGGATTACAGGAAATACTACAGAATTTTTCCAATAAAACTTGAAAACATGAAAGCAGAAATTTTTTTCCTTTTTTTTTTTCCCCAAAACATTGGATGTGGGAAGAATTCTCAGGCTCCTCATTCCATAGGTCTAACCTAGGACATTTGTAAATGTGGGAAGGCATTTTTGGTTGCACAGTGACCAAAGATAGCACTAGAATATATTGGGTAGGAACCAGGGATGCTAAATATCCTGTTTGGAACCCATTAAGAAACACGGTAGGGGATGTTCCACTTTAGGAACTAACTTCTGTTTCACTTACTCAGTCAGGAAAAATAATAGTGATTAGTTTTGTTCAAGTTATATCTAGTGATAAACAAACACACAGCCAATGCCCAGGACAGATGTAGTAAAGTGGAGAGGACTTGGGAGCAGAACATGAAACCGTTTGGCAATAGCAGAGCTGGGCTTCTTCACATCCAGCAAAAAGTGTTTTTTTCAAAGGCTCTGTGCTTTCTTGGGGAACTTAGGGAGGACTAAGAAATTTGTACATTTAGATGGTAATATGCTGTATCACCTCATTCTCTATTTAATCATCTCTCAAAGTTTCTTTATACTTTTCGTTAAAAAAAATGTAAATCCCTTAATTATGTCTGCTTGTTTCTTTCTATTATCACATCAATGTTTCTCAGGATGACCCGAATCATTCAGAAAAAGACTAACTGAATCAATTTAGGGACATTTAAAAAAATCAAAATTTTCTTTGAAAAGACAATCTGTGATATTATCATTGGAATTATTAATTGAGTAAATATCAGTTGTTTACACTGCCTTGTTGTTAAGTTGAATGGAGACTGGGACTGAGAGTCAGGAGAAATGTGTCCTATCAATATCAATTTGATATCTAAAAACTAATCTTAATATGGTTTTTACTCAATCATATCATTGGAAAGTAAAGATAATCAATAATTGTTAAATATTGTTCTTATGGAAATGGACATTTTATGATGGGATTTTTAAATGCTTTATAAAAGTAAGACTTTGTTATCAAAGACAGTTGTAGATTATTAAAGATGGTTGTAAATTATTAGAATAACTTAACAGATGTTTGGTAGTTTTACGTTCTCATTTCAAAATACCAAATGTGTAACTAAATCTCCTTGAAATTATGGTATCATTTTATTTTTTATTTTTTTTAATTTATTTATTTTTCAGCGTAACAGTATTCATTGTTTTTGCACAACACCCAGTGCTCCATGCAATACGTGCCCTCCCTATGACCCACCACCTGTTCCCCAAACTCCCACCCCCGACACTTCAAAACCCTCAGGTTGTTTTTCAGATTCCTAGGTCTCTCATGGTTCGCCTCCCCTTCCAATTTTTTTTTTTATAAACATATAATGTATTTTTATCCCCAGGGGTACAGGTCTGTGAATCGCCAGGTTTACACACTTCACAGCACTCACAATAGCACATACCCTCCCCAATGTCCATAGCCCCCTCCCCCTCTCCCAATCCCACCTCCTCCCAGCAACCCCCAGTTTGTTTTGTGAGATTAAGAGTCATTTATGGTTTGTCTCCCTCCCAGTCCCATCTTGTTTCATTTATTCTTCTCCTATCTCCCTAACCCCCCATATAGATTTTGGATACTAGCCCTTTATCTGATATGTCGTTTGCAAATATCTTCTCCCATTCTGTCCGTTGTCTTTTGGTTTTGTTAACTGTCTCCTTTGCTGTGCAACAGCGTTTGATCCTGATGAAATCCCAATAGTTCTTTTTTGCCCTTGCTTCCCTTGCCTTTGCCGTTGTTCCTAGGAAGATGTTGCTGCGGCTGAGGTCGAAGAGGTTGCTGCCTGTGTTCTCCTCAAGGATTTCGATGGATTCCTTTCTCACATTGAGGTCCTTCATCCATTTTGAGTCTATTTTCATGTGTGGTGTAAGGAAGTGGTCCAATTTCATTTTTCTGCATGTGGTTGTCCAATTTTCCCAGCACCATTTATTGAAGAGGCTGTCTTTTTTCCATTGGACATTCTTTCCTGCTTTGTCGAAGATTAGTTGACCATAGAGTTGAGGGTCTATTTCTGGGCTCTCTATTCTGTTCCATTGATCTATGCATCTGTTATTGTGCCAGTACCATGCTGTCTTGATGATGACAGCTTTGTAATAGAGCTTGAAGTCCGGAATTGTGATGCCACCCACTTTGGCTTTCTCTTTCAATATTCCTTTGGCTATTCGAGGTCTTTTCAGGTTCCATATAAATTTGAGGATTATTTGTTCCATTTCTTTGAAAAAAATGGATGGTATTTTGCCCTTTTTATTAATTTTTTCAGCGTAACAGTATTCATTCTTTTTGCACAACACCCAGTGCTCCATGCAAAACGTGCCCTCCCCATCACCCACCACCTGTTCCCCCAACCTCCCACCCCTGACCCTTCAAAACCCTCAGGTTGTTTTTCAGAGTCCATAGTCTCTTATGGTTCGCCTCCCCTCCCCAATGCCCATAGCCCGCTCCCCCTCTCCCAATCCCACCTCCCCCCAGCAACCCCCAGTTTGTTTTGTGAGATTAAGAGTCATTTATGGTTTGTCTCCCTCCCAATCCCATCTTGTTTCATTTATTCTTCTCCTATCCCCCTAACCCCCCATGTTGCTTCTCCATGTCCTCATATCAGGGAGATCATATGATAGTTGTCTTTCTCCGATTGACTTATTTCACTAAGCATGATACGCTCTAGTTCCATCCACGTCATCGCAAATGGCAAGATTTCATTTCTTTTGATGGCTGCATAGTATTCCATTGTGTATATATACCACATCTTCTTTATCCATTCATCTGTTGATGGACATCTAGGTTCTTTCCATAGTCTGGCTATTGTAGACATTGCTGCTATAAACATTCGGGTACACGTGCCCCTTCGGATCACTATGTTTGTATCTTTAGGGTAAATACCCAGTAGTGCAATTGCTGGGTCATAGGGTAGTTCTATTTTCAACATTTTGAGGAACCTCCATGCTGTTTTCCAGAGTGGTTGCACCAGCTTGCATTCCCACCAACAGTGGAGGAGGGTTCCCCTTTCTCCACATCCTCACCAGCATCTGTCATTTCCTGACTTGTTAATTTTAGCCTGGATGGTATTTTGATAGGGATTGCATTAAATGTGTAGATTGCTTTAGGTAGCATAGACATTTTCACAATATTTGTTCTTCCAATCCAGGAGCATGGAACATTTTTCCATTTCTTTGTGTCTTCCTCAATTTCTTTCATGAGTACTTTATAGTTTTCTGCATATAGATTCTTAGCCTCTTTGGTTAGGTTTATTCCTAGGTATCTTATAGTTTTGGGTGCAATTGTAAATGGGATTGACTCCTTAATTTCTCTTTCTTCTGTCTTGTTGTTGGTGTACAGAAATGCAACTGATTTCTGTGCATTGATTTTATAACCTGGCACTTTACTGAAATCCTGTACAAGTTCTAGCAGTTTGGGAGTGGAGTCTTTGGGGCTTTCCACATATAGTATCATATCATCTGCAAAGAGTGATATTTGACTTCTTCTTTACCGATTTGGATGCCTTTAATTTCTTTCTGTTGTCTGATTGCTGAGGCTAGGACTTCTAGTACTATGTTGAATAGCAGTGGTGATAATGGACATCCCTGCCGTGTTCCTGACCTTAACGGAAAAGCTTTCAGTTTTTCTCCACTGAGAATGATATTTGCGGTGGGTTTTTCATAGATGGCTTTGATAATATTGAGGTATTGCCCTCTATCCCTACACTTTGAAGAGTTTTGATCTGGAAGAGATGCTGTACTTTGTCAAATGCTTTTTCAGCATCTATTGAGAGTATCATATGGTTCTTCTTCTTTCTTTTATTAATGTGTTCTATCACATTGATTGATTTGTGGATGTTGAACCAACCCTGCAGCCCTGGAATAAATCCCACTTGGTCGTGGTGAATAATCCTTTTAATGTACTGTTGAATCCTATTGGCTAGTGTTTTGGTGAGAATTTTTGCATCTGTGTTCATCAAGGGTATTGTTCTGTAGTTCTCTTTTTTGGTGGGATCCTTGTCTGGTTTTGGGATCAAGGTGATGCTGGCCTCATAAAATGAGTTTGGAAGTTTTCCTTCCATTTCTATTTTTTGGAACAGTTTCAGGAGAATAGGTATTAGTTCTTCTTTAAATTACCCTTATTTTTATTAAATTAGTTCTTCTTTAGAATTACCCTGGGAAGCCGTCTGGCCCTGGGCTTTTGTTTGTTTGGAGATTTTTGATGACTCTTTCAATCTCCTTACTGGTTATGGGCCTGTTCAGGTTTTCTCTTTCTTCCTGGTTCAGTTGTGGTAGTTTATATGTCTCTAGGAATGCATCCATTTCTTCCAGATTGTCAAATTTGTTGGTGTAGAGTTGCTCATAGTATGTTCTTATAATTGTCTGTATTTCTTTGGTGTTAGTTGTGATCTCTCCTCTTTCATTCATGATTTTATTTATTTGGGTCCTTTCTCTTTTCTTTTTGATGAGTCTGGCCAGGGTTTTATCAATCTTATTGATTCTTTCAAAGAACCAGCTCTTAGTTTCATTGATTTTTTCTATTGTTTTTTGGTTTCTATTTCATTGATTTCTGCTCTGATCTTTATGATTTCTCTTCTCCTGCTGGGTTTAGGGTTTCTTTCTTGTTCTTTCTCCAGCTCCTTTACGTGTAGGGTTAGGTTGTGTACTTGAGAACTTTCTTGTTTCTTGACAAAGGCTTGTACCACTATATATTTTCCTCTCAGGACTGCCTTTGCTATGTTCCACAGATTTTGAACTGTTGTGTTTTCATTATCATTTGTTTCCATGACTTTTTTCAATTCTTCTTTAATTTCCTGGTTGACCCATTCATTCTTTAGAAGGATGCTGTTTAGTCTCCATGTATTTGGGTTCTTTCCAGCTTTCCTCTTGTGATTGAGTTCTAGCTTCAGAGCAATGTGTTCTGAAAATATGCAGGGAATGATCCAATTTTTGATACCGGTTGAGACCTGATTTGTGACCCAAGATGTGATCTATTCTGGAGAAGGTTCCATGTGCACTAGAGAAGAATGTATATTCTGTTGCTTTGGGATGAAATGTTCTAAATATATCTGTGATGTCCATCTGGTCCAGTGTGTCATTTAAGGCCTTTCTTTCCTTGTTGATCTTTTGCTTGGATGATCTGTCCATTTCAGTGAGGGGAGTGTTCAAGTCCCCTACTATTATTGTATTATTATTGATGTATTTCTTTGATTTTGTTATTAATTGGTTGATATAGTTGGCTGCTCCCACGTTAGGGGCATAGATATTTAAAATTGTTAGATCTCCTTGTTGGACAGATCCTTTGAGTAGGATATAGTGTCCTTCCTCATCTCTTATTATAGTCTTTCGCTTAAAATCTAATTGATCTGATATAAGGATTGACACCCCAGCTTTCTTCTGATGCCCATTAGCATGGTAAATTGTTTTCCACCCCCTCACTTTAAATCTGGAGGTGTCTTTGCATCTAAAATGAGTTTCTTGTAGGCAACATACTGATGGGTTTTGTGTTTTTATCCATTCTGATACCCTGTGTCTTTTGATTGGGGCATTTAGCCCATTAACATTCAGGGTAACTATTGAGAGATATGAATTTAGTGCCATTATTAGCCTGTAAGGTGACTGCTACTATATATTGTCTCTGTACCTTTCTGATCTACTACTTTTAGGCTCTCTCTTTGCTTAGAGGACCCCTTTCAATATTTCCTGGAGAGCTGGTTTGGTGTTTGCAAATTCTTTCAGTTTTTGTTTGTCCTGGAAGCTTTTTATCTCTCCTTCCCTTTTCAATGATAGCCTAGCTGGATAGAGTATTCTTGGCTGCATGTTTTTCTCGTTGAGTGCTCTGAATATATCATGCCAGCTCTTTCTGGCTGCCAGGTCTCTGTGGATATGTCTGCTGCCAATCTTATATTTTTACCATTGTATGTTACAGACTTCTTTTCCCGGGCTGCTTTCAGGATTTTCTCTTTGTCAGTAAGACTTGTCAATTTTACTATTAGGTGATGGGGTGTGGACCTATTCTTGTTGACTTTGAGGGGTGTTCTCTGCATCTCCTGGATTTTGATGCTTGTTCCCTTTGCCATATTAGGGAAATTCTCTCCAATAATTCTCTCCAATAGACCTTCTGCTCCCCTCTCTCTTTCTTCTTCTTCTGGAATCCCAATTATTCTAATGTTTCTTCTTCTTATGGTGTCACTTATCTCTCGAATTCTCCCCTCATGGTCCAATAGCTGTTTGTCCCTCTTTTGCTCGGCTTCTTTATTCTCTGTCATTTGGTCTTCCATATCACTAATTCTTTCTTCTGCCTCATTGATCCTAGCAGTGAGAGCCTCCATTTTTTATTGCACCTCATTAATAGCTTTTTTGATTTCAACTTGGTTAGATTTTAGTTCTTTAATTTCTCCAGAAAGGGCTTTTATATCTCCAGAGACGGTTTCTCTAATATTTTCCATGCCTTTTTCAAGCCTGGCTAGAACGTTCAGAATCGTCATTCTGAACTCTTGATCTGACGTATTATCAATGTCTGAGTTGATTAGGTCCCTAGCCTTCGGTACTGCCTCTTGTCCTTTTGTTTGTGGTGATTTTTTCCACCTTGTCATTTTGTCCAGATAAGAGGATATGAAGGATCAATTAAAATAGTAAAAGGGGGGGCGCCTGGGTGGCTCAGTGGGTTAAGCCGCTGCCGTCGGCTCAGGTCATGATCTCAGGGTCCTGGGATCGAGTCCTGCATCGGGCTCTCTGCTCAGCAGGGAGCCTGCTTCCCTCTCTCTCTCTCTGCCTGCCTCTCTGTCTACTTGTGATCTCTCTCTGTCAAATAAATAAATAAAATCTTTAAAAAATAAAATAAAATAAAATACTAAAAGGGTGGCAAAGACCCCAGAAAAATGCACTGTAACCAAATCAGAAGAGACCCCAAATTGTGGGGGGGAGAAAGGGGATAAAAAGAGGTTCAGGAAAAAAAGAAAAAAATTAAAAAAAATAAAACAAATAAAGAAAAAATATAAAAAAGAAAGAAAAAATATATATATTTAGATAAACTAGTCAAAAAACATTAAAAAAGAAAAGGGTAAAAGTTTTAAAACATTTAGTAGAAGAAGAAAAAAGAAAGAAAAAAAATTGAAAAAAGAAAAAAAAATTGAATTAACCGCAAGACTAAATAAAGAATCATGGGGAAAAAGCTATGAGTTCTGTGCTTTGCTTTCTCCTCCTCTGGAATTCTGCTGCTGTCTTAGGAATTGAACCTGCTTTCCTTAATAGATGAACTTCGTCCTGGCTGGATATTTTGTAGATCTTCTGGGAGAGGGGCCTGTTGTAGTGACTCTCAAGTGTCTTTGCCCGAGACGGGATTGCTCAGCCCTTACCAGGGGCTGGACTAAGTAATTGGCTCGGGTTTGCTTTGGGGAGCTTCTGTTCCCTGAACGCTCTCCGTAGAGTTCCGGAGGACAGGAATGAAAATGGCGGCCTCCTAGTCTCCGGCCCGGAGGAACCAAGAGCCTGGGGCCCCACTTCTCAGTGCTCCCACAGAGGACAGCACCCAATCACTCCCGTATCCCCAGCCTCTAGCCACGCTCCGAGCTCACCCAGCCCGCTACCAGTTCAAGGTAACCCCGAGCTGAGAGTTCAGTCCTCAGCTCTGTCTCTGTAGCCGGCTTCTCTTTTCTAATACCTGCAAGCTCTGTGACACTCCGACACCCCCGATCCTTCTGTGACCCTGTGGGACCTGGGGCCACGCTGACCCCGCGTGGGCTTCACCCTAGTTTAGCCTCTGGAGCAATGTCCCTCAGTGGAACAGACTTTTCAAAGTTCTGATTTTGTGCTCTGTTGCTCCTCCGCTTGCCGGGAGCCGGCCCCTCCCCCCGCGGTCTATCTTCCCGTCATTTTAGATTTACTTCTCCGCCTGTCCTACCTTTCAGAAAGTGGTTGATTTTCTGTTTCTAGAATTGCTGCTCTTCTTCTCTTTGATCTCCCTTTGGATTTGTAGGTGTTTGCAATGTTTAGATAAGCTATCGAGCTGATCTCCTGCTACCTGATGTAGTCTCAGCCTGATACTTCTCTGCCATCTTGACTCCTCCATGGTATCATTTTATAATGATTTCAGATATTGTTGTAAAGAAAGACATATCTGTGATAATGCACATAAACTAGTCCAGTAAAAGAAACTAAAAAATGTATATTAAGCCCACTCACCTTGGGCTTTCGCCAAGCAACACACACACAACAGAGCTTGTGACACTTCAAAATTCTCATTGAAATTGAGATTATAATAGTAAATAGTACAGAACAAATCACTGAAATCCATTCACAGCACAGAAAAACCAAAAAGCAAAACACCAGGCTCCAGCATTGTCAAAACTGTACTGCTGAGTTAAGAAGTCAGGCAAGAAAATCAATTTTCTCTAACACATGAATTAAATGAATAAAAACTCAAAATGAAGACAGAAGAAAAATAACCCAGCATTCCTAAGTCAACCTCATTTGCATTTGCCCATTTAATGGGAGAAAGAAACCGTATTCATCTGCATGTTTTTACTTATTTATTCAACTATTAATGACTAGAAATAGTATTAGGTGTTTGAAATACAGAGCTACCTCCAATATGTGGCTTCAATTTTACTGTAAGTGCAAACATATGAGCAAATACAATGTGACAAAAGTTTTGGTAAAGGATAAAGTGCATAGGAAGCAATTTTAAGAGGTACCTAATCCAGACTGGAAGGCCTAGGGAAGGATTCTTGGGTCAAGGTGACATATGTGGTGAGCTGTGCCAGTTAAGAATGCATTAATCATGGCGATTCACAGACCTGCACCCCTGGGGCTAATAGTACATTATATGTTTATTAAAAAATTAAAAATTATTTTTAAAAAAGAATGCATTAATCAGATGAAGTGGTGTAAAACATAAGCACACAAAGGTACAAATGCATAGATGGGAGGTGAGAACATTGACTGGCTTGTAATGGAAAAATGAAATAATTCAATATGGTTAAAGCATAGGATGGAAGCCAAGCAAGAAGTGAACTTGGAGGTGACCATAGATCATGATGTGTGCCTTTCTGAGTACTGTAAATGTGATGGAGAGTCAGGCCTTTAAAGATCTTTGTGGGGAGTTAATATTGTTAGATAAAGCACTGGTCACCATCTTGGTACAACATATGAGATTTTCTAGGTATTATTGCATGCAAATCTTATATTAATAAAAATAATAGTAAATAGTGGAGTTGAAAGCTGTACTTTAGTATTCCCTATGTTTTGGTTAGAAATAAAGTTGGAAATCATGGTCTTCATATATACTGTATTGCTAATAAATGATGAGGTAATGGAAAATATGATACTTTGAATCACTAATTCTTTTTCCTAGACCATCTTAATGCCAGAAAAATTTGCAATTCTACTTGTAAAATGTGCAATGTAAAATGAACTCATAACTGCTTTCTATCAGTCCACAGAAGCAGTAAGATTAATATGACAGTTATAAATATACATCTCAGAACTGATGGGCAGCTTGTTTACTTAGATGTAGAATACTGATAAACTTACAACTGGATTGATGTTATTAAGTATACAAATATAACCTACTTTCCCTACCTATTTAGAACACATGGTAAAGCTTATGCATGCCTCTTTTGGGGCCAGTGATTTACAATAAGGATTTGCAAAGTTTGCTTTGGAAAGCTGAATAAAAATTTATGACCACTGTGTTTGTGACAAGATTTTTGTAGTTAGAGCTAATTATTGAAACTGCATGGATACCTCAAATAATAGAAATTATATTTAAAGACTTTTTTTAAGGTCTAAAAATAAACAACAAAATGATCTGTAAATTCACCTCAGCCTATGGAATTCCTACAAGTCTATATTTTCTTTCACATCAAGACTTTTCCATGTACCCATTATGCTTAGCCCACCTGTTTTCAACAGGGAATCATCATTCCCCTACCTGCTTATTCACTCTGGGAAGCTTTGTTTATCCTCCAAAACATTGCCAGATGCCCCTTTCTTTGTCCCAGCCTTCTTATGGGACCTCGTTCTCCTCCCTTTTTTAGACAGTGAACTCTTAAGGAGTGTACACCATAAAAGAAAGAATAATTGGAACATGTTTAAAAATATTTGTAGAATTCGATCAAGACATGTATCTCTTTATAACCAAGAATTGCCAGCAATATTCCTCCTTGTGGTGTTATTTGTGAAAGACAAACCACAGTTTGTCAATGTCAAAATCACATGATGAAAGACTTATTTTATACACTTTAACTACTGTTTTAGTAGTGTTAAGGGATATTTTATGCTTTGAGAGAAAGATGCCGCATGCAATAAGTCATGGTTAAGCAGAATATTTAAAAGGAAATTATTTTAATTATAGGAATTCTTCGTTCTTCGTTCATCCCCCAAATGACACACACAGTATTTTTATTTAAAACCTCATTACAAATGATGTGGAATTTTATCTGCCAACTTTTCTGGTCCAGTCTATATAGAATCATGATGGAGTGAAGCATTCCTTGTGTGTTCACCATCTGGTAAATTTCATGGTCTGTACCTCAAAGATTGGGCTGTACCAAATCCTTCCTTGTAAGGGGGCATTATTGATTTTGCTTTCACTTTTGTGTTGTTGTTCACATTAACTTTATCTTACATTATTCCCTACAGCATTTTCAGTATTAATCTATGGTTTTTAAGTATATTTGTTTCTATGTTACATAGATTTGATGCTCAAAATAATAGAAACACAGCTTTCCTGTCTTATAGAAGGAATTTAAAGATAGTGCGGTAGTCATGTTTCAGAATCACTGACACCAATAGCTTAAAGTAAACAGATGGTTTGCTTTCATAGCTCTTTGGATGTTAAAAGGTAAATTCCTCCTAAATTTGTGAACTATCTTTTCTTGGTCAGAAGAAGAGTATGTCTAGGAAGGTTTTTTGTGGAATAAAAGAAATTATGTCTCCTCTTTAGAAAGGACCATTTTTGAATCAACTATAAACTGTTCTCCAGAACTTTCTGCCTAGAGTGTGCTGACATAGAATATAGAACATCTGCATAATTGTTATGTGAGATTTTCTAGTCTCCCCATGTGATACTGACTTCTGTTTGCAAGCATTTTGGAGCAAGTTGAGTACTTTCTCATGGAAATGTGTTTTTTTTTTTAACAATCATCAGCACTAGTACTGGGACATCTCATACCATCTTATAACCTTTGCATGCATATTTTGACTTATTTTTTAAAAATCCTGAGTGTTAGAATCCAGATTTTCCCATTGCATTACCATTTTACCATGACTACTTATTTAACTTAAATATGGAGTAAATGAAGAAAGTATGCAGGCCAAATCAAACCAGAGTAGCTTGCAATCTTGAAGTCATATAAAAATGCCAGTAAGGATTTTTAGAACAAACTAATTATGGTTTGGTTTTGTTTTGTTTTGTTTACAGATGGTAACTTAGAGATGTTTCTAGATAGAGACATTCCCCCATGCATCCCCACCTTCTTAGGAAGATTGCCCTAGTTACTTTGATATGTGGAAATTTGATGAGTTTATCCATGGACAGATCAAATATTCTCTCCTATAGTATATCTTATATATGCATGTGCTTTCTGATGCATTGCCTTATGTCAACAGATAATAATAAAAGTTTAGAGCTCAGCAGATATATAATTTAAGTAAGCAATCAAATTTAGTATTTTTTTAAGGAAAAGAGAATCATGCCTCTACCCAAAAACTAGTTCATCATGAAAAATGTGGGCTTTTTTACTTTACTCACATAAACGCATTTTATCATTCATAATAAAATATGCAGAAAATACATGATGAGAGCTGGCCCATTTTGAAAGAGCAATAAGGAATCATACATTGTACTGTAAAAACAAAACAAAAAAAAAAACAAAAATGAGGACAGTTCATCAGGAAGAGGTACTTTCAGTGGCATATTGTAGGGAAAAAACCTTGTTTTCTAAAGCTACTCCACATGCTGCACACTAAATTATCATTACATTATTATTTCCCTCTAAAATTTGAAATAGTGTGGTTGGAAAAGATTTTTTACTTATCAGGAGTTCTAAATTCTTAAATTTTCAGTGCTTTGCATTTTCAATTCTTTATATACTAAAAGGAACAGAATGTTCCAAGTGCTCTCTTTATTTTTATTTCTGTTCAGAGATGCTGCAGAAGCTGTCACAAAGAGGATTATCTAAACATGTGCTGAATTTAAAGCATGTATATGGATAAAGAGATATATGATTCAAGAGGAAAGAATAATACCTCCTGTCTGAAATTGCTTTTATCAGTATAACTGATTCCATGCAATCATCATTATGCAGATAAGTTGAAAGCAGCTAAATATTGTGAGCTTCTAGCACAACATAATTAAATAAACACATTGTCCTTTGTGTTTTCAGGAAAGTGGCCATAGAACTTGCAGCCTTTGGCAGTTCTCCAAGGCTGGTGGGCATCTGTGGCAGCATATTTTTGTTCTCTGACGAATGAAAACTATAATTAACAAATGGTCTTACATTCTGAAGTGTGAGGAGGGGAAAAAAAAAAGATATGTTTCAGTGTGTATTAGTTCACATTAGTTCTTTGTTAAGTATTGATACGTTATCCCAACAACATTTTGTGAAATATCCTAGCTGCATAATGAGGTACATGTTTGCAATTGTCACACCATATCTTGTGATACAGCAAGAACACAGTACAAGGGTGTCCAGATCAAAGTCATTTACTTCAGAATGTGAAGTTAGATAAGAAGAGATGAAGGTGGAGCTCAGTTGGAAGGAGGAGGCAGGCTATAAAGTAGGGAAAATTTGTAGGGAGAGAGCAGGGCGAATTCTAGAGAGACCAACGATATGACCAAAAAGTGTTATCAGTCTTCAGATAAGAGGAATGAGAGAACATTTTAAGTAATGACTAAAAACCCACATGAATGCAAGGTTATTTCTTCATAATTTATCTGAGGACTGCAACATAAATAATCATAGCCCTGAATACATAGGAATGGTAAATCCCCTACCCACTCTTCAGTCTTCTTACAAGTGTAGCCAGTTGGCCATTATTTAAAACAGAATTCCTCGACCTCAGTGATAATTGACTTTTTGGGCCAGATAATTCTTTGTTGTGAGGGGCTGCCCTGTGCATTGTAGGGTATTTAGTAGCATTTATGGGGTCTACCCATTAGGTGCCAGTAGCACATCTCCTAGTAAGGACAACAACAACATCTGCAGAGATTGCTAAATGTTTCTGGAGGACAACTGCATTTCCAGTTGAGAACTGCTGATTTGGAGTTTCTATCTCAAATGCTTCACGTTTCTTAGAACAGAAAGGCTTAAGGGGTTGTATGTCAGCATTATTGGTTTTAGCATCAAATCATCCTTCCTCATAGACTAGTCTTGAGCCTGTGTTCAATTTTATGAGAAGCAGACTCCAAACTGTGCTTCACTTTTTTTTTTTTTTTGAAGTGGACTTCTCCAGTATGCCTTCTGCCTGTGTCTCTGTATTCTTAATTTGAAAACGATTCCACCGTTCTAGTAAATGGATCACTCCCTTACTCTTACCAAGGGTCGTTCTTCTTTCTTTCCAGACATATAATAGCTTTCCCCCCGCTTACACTCTACTATAATAATTGCCACAGTATAATAATAATATTCATGATAAGTTTTGCTGATGTAGCTGGCTTGTTCACCTAGGTTCCAAAGTAGGGCATATCTTTCACAGATATGACTGTGAGTGAGTTTTATGCTTTCTCCAATGAGGAAAGCAGATTTATTGTCAAAGACCAAGTGAAGAATGAGAACATTTACATCTAGCTTGGCCAAGACAAAGTCATAAGGCACTCAAGGTAGAGATTGCTTTAGAATGCCAATGCTTCCTTTTGGAGCCAGAAATAAAATTATTGAGCAAATTTATTGAGAGAGATATATTAGAAGTTGTCAT
Organism: Meles meles; assembly: GCF_922984935.1. Classification (NCBI taxonomy): domain Eukaryota; kingdom Metazoa; phylum Chordata; class Mammalia; order Carnivora; family Mustelidae; genus Meles; species Meles meles. The sequence goes on from NC_060071.1 coordinate 81,227,260, forward strand.
ACAATTTCCTTGTGGTAAATTTTTGTTAGAAAGACTAGTGGAGAACCATATATAGGTTATCACCATGATTCCTTAACAATGTCATCTACAATTATACCTCCCACCCTTCTATATTTTCTGAAAGAACACTTGTTGGTCAAAGTAGATTTTCAGAGCATTTGTTATCTAACCTGAACAAGAATAGTGACAAGAAAAGTTTTGTTTACAAACGTAGCATTCATAGCTGTGTACTTTATGCAAAACATCCAGTAGGCTTCAAAACAACCATTGATATAATATTACTTCGCCTGTATGTTTTGTTCCTACTTCCCTCTCTGTTTTGCTTTCCACTGATGAACAAACTTTGTACTTAATTCAGAAATCAGAAATAATCAAACGTGGTTTTTTTTTAATTTCTTTTCAGCATAACAGTATTCATTGTTTTTGCACCACACCGAGTGCTCCATGCAATACGTGCCCTCCCTAATACCCACCACATGGTTCCCCCAACCTCCCACCCCCCGCCCCTTCGAAACCCTAAGGGAGTTGAGGGAAATTGGAAGGGGAGGTGAACCATGAGAGACTATGGACTCTGAAAAACATGTGCTTTTTTTTAACCTTCCCATCACTAAACTTTAAACCCACCCGCATCTGTAACCCTTACACGTCTGACTTACCCACTGTTACTTTGGATTAAATATCCTTCTTCCAATTAAACATGATAGGTGTATCATGCATTCCACCTTTCCCCCAAAAAATGTGACTTCTGTAATTACCCACCTCTTTCCTTTTCCTCTAGGGAGAAAAAGGCAGCCTGGACTAAGCTTATTTGTGGGACTAGAAAGAGTACACAGATGAGAAATATGGTGGAGTGAAGATTGCACATTTTCTAAACAAGTAGAAAGTGCCATGAATTGGACCTGGGGAAATAAGAGAGGAACATTAATCTTATGATCTTTGATTGATTCACATACACAAATGCAAAATTACTTCCTATCTATCCCAGGTGGAGAGGCTATTGTGTCTTTCTATGCACTTACAAAATTTTTAATGCATCCATGAATTCTTCAGTGGTGTTATTTCTAGAAGAATCCTTTTACTTTTTACCTCCCACCTTTAGGAGAACCTTTTTCACATTCTAGTTAAAATTGTGTTCAGTACGGGGCACCTGGGTGGCTCAGTAGGTTAAGCATCTGCCTTCAGCTCAGGTCATGATCCCAGGCTCCCAGCTCAATGGTGACACTGCTTCTTCCTCTCCTTCTTTCCTCCATCCCAACTCGTGCTCTGTTTCTCGATCTGATGACTCTCTCTTTCAAATAAATGAATAAAATATTTTTTTTTTAAACTGCACTATGCATAAGGGTGATTCATATATTTATCTCGGTAATGGAATCCCAGTGTTTTCTCTTTGCGATGGTGGAGGTTTTATTTTCTTGCACTATATTGCCAAAAAAAACCTGTAAGGGCCTTAAAGGGAGAAATATAAAAAAGAAATCTAAAATGATGGTTGTGACTAAATTTCAGATGTTCCAATGATTATTAATTCTTCTGATATATAGTTTGATATACAGTTTGGTAATACTTATTCCTTTCTCCATTGAGTTATTATATCAAAATATTAGATTGTTTTTCATTTTTCTAATTTAAAAAAATTTTTAAAGTTTTTATTTATTTATTTGAGAGAGATAGCACATGCACAAGTGGGTTGAGGAGCAGAGGGAGAAGCAAACTCTTTGCTGAGCAGGGAGCCGGATGTGGGGTTCAATCCTGGGACTTCAGGATCATGACCTGAGCCAAAGGCAGCCACTTAAGGGACCGAGCCACCCAGGAGCCCTCTTTTTCATTATCCTAAAACTTTTTTGTTCTTGATAAAATTTACTTACTAGTACATAGCTTTTTATTTAAGAAATTAAAAGTGTTATAACTGATATTAATCTACTAGTTTCTTCTCTGAAATTGATAGCCATGATCTCTATTTCAATTTGAAACATATAAGCAGAACTTAAATCTGTTTCCACCACTTGTCAATATCTATTGATTTAACAATCTTGAACATACAGATTGGTTCTACACAAACACTGATACACACATACAATTTTATAAATGTTTTTAAACTGTCACAAAATGACAGGATTTTTAAGGTAAATCCCATGAAATCACTTCTTTATAAATATAATGAGTTGTGTCTATATACTTCTTTTTGTACCAGCTGTTCATCATAAACTTTGAAGAGGGCTGTGAAAAAGGACCAATGAAAGGTACAAGGGGGGGAAAGCCAGTAATATAGCAATAAGTTAGCATATTTTTAAAAAATCTTAAAAATTTAGTATCCACTTCTATTTGACTGATCTCTATGGTTGAATGAGCATGTATCAATTTCTTTGGAAAGTATTGGTTTCAAATTGTGTGTCATTTTCCCCATGAGCACACTTAAATCAAATTAACAGTTGAAGGTTTGATTTAGAATATATTGCTACTCTATTTCAAATGAACTCAGACTCAAATTTTGAAAGTTTCTACAATCAAACGTGTTCTGAATCTATGTTCTAAAACAAGTAGAGGTAAATGAATAGAGATGCCAAGGTGTGATGAGTGCATTATGTTTCTTACATTTCCTTATAACATCCATGAACACTAAATTTTCAGTGAAGCCCAAATGTAAAAATGGGAATAATTCTCTTTGCAAAATTCATAGAGAAAAGTGAGATGATTTGAGATTGCTAAAATTATTAAAGAAACAGCATTAGCCTTTAGGCTTGTCTGAAAATAATTACATCGTGGCTAGCAAAGTTTTCTAGGTCTTGTACTATGTCTTAACTCTTCATCTAAGCTTTTCATTTATTTCTCACCTCTATGTTAAAGAAAATTTACATATATATGAACTATTGAGGTCCTGAATTGTTCCAGTTTTTAAAAATAAATTTTAATCTCTCTTTGAAAGATTAATAGTAGCAATATAATCATTGTAAAACTATGTTTTATCTTAAATTTTTGCTCTTGGTTTGACAAAGAACTTCCTGGAACAAGTGGTCTCTAAAACACAAATTCCTGGGTGCCTGGTTGGTTCAGTTGATTAAGGCTCTGCCTTTGGCACAGGTCATGATCCCATGGACCTGGGATGGAGTTCCACATCTCACATTGGGCTCCCTGCTCAGCAGGGAGTCTGCTTCTCCTTCTACCCCTCCCTCTGCTCATGATCTCTCTCTGTCTCTTTCACTCTCTTAAATAAATAAATAAAATCTTAAAAAAAATAATGAAACACAAATTCCTTGAAAGTTTCTTTATACAATGAATTATATCAATTATTTCAAATCATGCCATAACCAAAATTTTTCTGTAATAAAATATCCAGATTAGTTATAACCACATAAGCTTTTGCTGTAATAATATGTTGCATTACATAGTTTAAAAATGTACTTATTAAAATAGGTCAAAATTGAATTTTTGTATTTCTTTTGCAGCTACAAAGAAGCCGTGACTGGGGCTCTTAGTATTGATTGTTAAGTAGAGTAATTTCTTAGACTACCCCTCCCCATTTCATAAAAAGCATCAAGAACAGAAATCCTATTCATTTTCATTCTCTCAGTCATTCTGTTAAAATAGCATGAATTTTCCTTACAGTTTTCCAAGAAGGATTATCAGGTACACTTGTTGGTCCAGCGAAGCAGCAAAACAGACATTAGCATGAAGCAGTGACCTGGCAATTAGAAGATAGAGATTTTGTTTCTGCCTTCATCACTTGTTCATTTTGTCACTTGACCATTATTCCTTCTGTTTGAGTCCGAGCTTTTATGTCTCAAAGTGTCTTGTGTAATACAATAGATCCAGGGGATCCTTAGGAAATATTAAAAGATGATAAATGTTAATGGTAAACCTAGCTCTTACCTCTTGACTGCAGAGTGTGCTTTGTGACTGAATAAACAAAAGTCTTTGAAATTGTGGATGGATTTTTTTTTTCTAGCAGTAGTCAGTGCATTACTCTCTGCTTAATTATGAGTTGGACAAAGAGGAACATATTCACAGAGACAGTGGACATCTACATCTTTCTTTGATATGCTTACTGTTTAAAGCAATTCTTGACCCTCTTCTGCTGTTTCCTACCTTTCTTTCTTTCTTTCTTTCTTTTTTTTTTTTCAAAATTTGACATACAGAGTTCACGAGTAGGCAGAGAGGCAGGGAACTTTTGAATAAATTTCATTCCATTTCCCTCCAGATGTGTGCCTTATATGTTACATGTATTTTATGAGTGGTTTTATCTATTTGTTTGTTTGTTTATTTACTTTGGGCATTACTCTTACAACACACAAAATAGTATTGTAAGTGGGCTGAAAAGAATAATGTATCGTCCCAAAACAAGAACTAAGTTCATATTTGATATTTGAATATGATTGGCTTTTTCAGATGTAAAATCATTTCAAGGATGGGTTGATAGGCAAGCTTAAACTTACTTAAACTTACTCACACCTCTCTAAAATTCAAGTTACATTTTAAAATAAATGTACTTACTTTAAAATTTGAAAAGACTTAAATCTATATTAAATAAGCCATCTGTAGAATTTTCTTTTAAATGGCTTTGTTATTTTTCTGTTTTATGTGAAGCAGTTCTTTCAACCTTACTTTATAGTCTCAGGTTATCAAGATAATGGATTTCATCCTTTTAATTTATCTCAATTCTTACCTTTTTATAAGAATTTATTATTTAAAAAAAAGAATTTATTATTTTCAGCCACAGTAGGGGAGAGCCTTTTTTTTTTTTTTACCAAAATGGAGCTATCTGATATTTATTGAAATAAACATGTATTTCTTTTTTTTTTTTAAAGATTTTATTTATTTATTTATTTGTCAGACAGAGATCACAAGTAGGCAGAGAGGCAGGCAGAGAGAGAGGGGGAAGCAGGCTCCCTGTGGGCCTTGATCCCAGGACCCTGAGATCACAACCTGAGCTGAAGGCAGAGGCTTTAACCCACTGAGCCACCCAGGCGCCCCCTAAACATGTATTTCTCATAGCATTTCTCTGAATCTAGGAAAAACAGTTCTCTAGCTCTTTTTTTGTTTTGGTTTGTGTTTAGTTATGCTGACTTTGTTTTTGGCATATGATATGTTTTCTCATCTTTTAATCAGTTTTATGCTTCTTTATTGACTGATAATGCTTGTACACAAAAACAGGATGTTGCAAAAATATTCAGCAGATAGCGAAAAGGTCCGAAAAGTATTCCTGGAAAGTCAATAGTTGGAATTCAAAAATAGTTAGATCCTGCATATAACGGGCATTTTTTTCCTATTTGTACTATACCTGAGAGGAGATTTCATTTTATATGCATAGAATAAAGTCTGTTGTATGTATTAAAGCAACTTTATGACAACAGGGAATCTTTGTGGGTCTGAAAAATCAATGAAATATTTATAAGAAAAAATAGTTACTGAGAACATCCAGTCTGGTCATCATCCCATGTTATAGGTGATGGCTTCAGCCATTTTTGAGTTATAAAATACAATTTATTACTGTAAAATCTTCCTAATCACAAAGCTGAGCTCTTTCCAAATTGGTACAAGTTATTGCCCTGTAAGGAGGTAAAGCCCATCTCCACTCAGAGCTCAAATAGTTAATGTTCAGCACTTGGGACCAATTTGGCTGACATGAAAGAGCCCCTGAAGCAGTAATGGCTCTTTGCTGGTGGTGATCTGTACATCACTCACTTAAGTTCTAGAATGCCCGGAGTGCTTCAGATGTGGATTTATTGTGCTACTGGGCTTAATGCACCTACTTGAATATTTAGACGAGTCAATTTTCTGTCAAACAAATTTATTTTTTGAATATCAGGCACTTAAAGATAATGTTGATAAATAGGAAATGGATAGAATTTTTTTTCTGCTTTATCAGGTTTTTATTTTGTTGTTGTTGTTTTGTTTTGTTTTTCCTTATTCTGGAACCACTAAGATCTGTATAAGCCTTCACATCCATTTTTAACTGGAGCAGTTATAAATCAACATGAAATATATAGACAAAGATGGACAAACCAACTTTGGTTTTACCTGGCCAGGTTTGCACATGTGTGGCTGTGCAGCTTGGGCATGGCATAACTTTATAGAGCCCCAGTCAACTCTAGTCTCTGTCTGGATAGTGCACAATTGGCATGACAGTATGTGGAGACACTACACAGATAGAGTCAAAGCAAGTGAAGAATTTGATTAAACCATTATTATAAAATTGCATAACATTTCCATGACTGGTCACCTGAGTAAATCAGACCCTCGCCCGATCTCATTGCTTTCTTTTCTTAATGGCCTTTGATCTTAGGCTCTAAAAATCAGAATTAAGAGTTCCTCTAATTCAAACTTCTTACTATCTAGGAATAAACTAACACTCTTCTCATCCAGGGACTGAACTAAGCCACATAGCTAGTTAGTGGCTGTCAAAGCTAGATCTAAAATCCGAGTTTATAGACTTCCTTTCCAGTGATCTGTTTTCAAAATTCTATGCCCTCTTTAGCTTATTAATGTTTGACAGCCACCTCTCACCTGAAGATTATACAACACAACACAGGGAAGTGACCTTATAATAATAGAACCCTGGTTTTAGTCTCTCTTCAAGTCCATTCTGCTATAGGGATTCTACAGTTTGATCTTGGCTTGTTAACCTCATTAGCATTGATTCTCAACACCTGTGCCTGTGGTTAGTTGGGGACCTAGGGTGTATGACTTCTTTGTACCAGAGCCCACAACCAATCATCATTTCTCTTGTGTCCTAATAGAATATGAATAGCCAGAAACAGTGAATCTGGAATCAGTTATGGATGTTAAATAGGTTATAAAAATTTTGTTTATAATACACATATTGTATATTAATTTATATAAATATATAAATATATGTATACACACACACACAGGTTTTGGACGATAGGCGAAGCATGGCAAAATAATTTAATTTCTTTTTCTTTCTTATTTTTTTCCTCCCTAGTGAGGCTGATGGGGTTTTGTTTACTTTCCTAATGAGATGCTGATTTACATGTTTTGGAGAACCACTTACTCTGTGTTCTCTGTGCATGGTTTCAGCCTTGCAAATCTGAATTGGAGTCATGCCTGAGTCCAGAGCAGATGTGTGCAACTGGACAAACCATTTTGCCATTGCTTTTCCTTGTAATGGTAATCCACATGCCAGGATTTCAAATGAGTTTAATACACATTTTCTTGATTAATGGAAAATGGCAGAGTGTAGGAGACTGAAACAGTTCGTGCTTTGCTTGATTAATTAATAAGGGACTCTCTTTTCCCAGCTTCAACTCATTATGCTAATGAAGTGTCATCAATTAAGGCTTTCCCTTGATTATTGAATCTGTCAGGTACTGCTCAGTGAAAATGCTGCATTCCTTTGCTGTCTGGGTGGAATTGCCATTATAGCCCTTTATGAACCACTCCTTCCATTAGCTGCTGTTTGTACTCTTTTCTCATTATTGTGTCTTTTTCTTGACCTTAAGAAAGATGAGTATGGAAAGCTTGGAATAAACTGGAAAATGTTATCTCTGGGAATATGGATCCAGAAAATGTGGTAACAAAAATATACACCATTCTTCATTCAGAGCTCATTTGTAATTAATGACACAGTAAAAAATGAATCAAAAGAATACAGTGAACTTTCTGAAGTAAGTCTTTGACATTAGATTAGATAAGCAGTTTTGAAATAAATGGTCATTAACAATTTCTCACTCTACTATTCGAATTAAATTTTGAGAGGAAGGGTTTTTCCTAAGGGAACTACTCTGAGAATAAAAGAGTGTGTTTTTATACGCTTTATTCTATTCATGTGAAATTCTAATTTGTTTGCAAATATTACTTGTATTTGGATCCAAGGTGAATAAGTTGACAAAATGTTAAAAAAAAAGAGAATATAACCAAATACAGTGGTTTATATATTTTTATATTTTTATGAACTTTTTTTATATGTCTTAGTGGCCTTTGCTCTTCACTGAAGATGAGACTTTTGTTATGGATGAATTATACCCACTCATGTTGCCAAATCCGCTCATTAGGGAATACCTTACTTAAAGATTAGATAGTATCCATTAATGAGAGACTGTTTTTGTTTTCTTATTTTTTATTTTATTTTTTCAGTGTTCTAAGATTCATGTGTATGCACCACACCCAGTGCTCCACACAATAAGTGCCCTCCTTAATACCTACCACCAGGCTCACTCATCCTCTCACCCCCCTCCCCTCCAAAACCCTCAGTTTGTTTCTCAGAGTCCACAGTCTCTCATAGTTTGTCTCCCACTCTGATTTTCCCCCACTCACTTTTCCCTTCCTGCTCCTAATGTCCTCCATGTTATTCCTTATGCTCCACAAGTAAGTGAAACCATATGATAATTGACTTTCTCTGCTTGACTTATTTCACTCAGCATAATCTCCTCCAGTCCCATCCATGTTGATATAAAAGTTGGGTATTCATCCTTTCTGATAGAGGCATAATATTCCATTGTATATATGGACCATATCTTCTTTATCTGTTCCTCTGTTGAAGGGCTTCTTGGCTCTTTCCACAGTTTGGCAACCCACGGAATGGGAGAAGATATTCACAAATGACACTACAGACAAAGGGCTGATATCCAGGATCTATAAAGAACTCCTCAAACTCAACACTCTAAAAAAACAGAATATCATGTCAAAAAATGGGCAGAAGACATGAATAGACACTTCTCCAAAGAAGACGTACAAACGGCTAACAGACACATGAAAAAATGTTCATCATCATTAGCCATCAGGGAGATTAAAATCAAAACCACATTGAGATACCACCTTACACCAGTGAGAATGGCCAAAATTAATAGGACAGTAAACAAGTTAAACTTTATACTAAAGTATAAACTTTATACTAAAGTTTAACTCTCTTTTAAGAGAGCATTCTTTTCCTCTGCTTTCAGGAATAATGTTTCCAGTTCAGTGGAACTCTAGATGTGCTTGTCTTTAGGTCATATCTTTAATTCTCTCCTAGATCCCAAACCTATGACAGTGCTGAGGAAAGACTGATTCATAAAGTGAACAAAGTGTGCTGCTGAGCAGAGGCATTATTCACTGCCTCAAGAAAGAATCCCTGAATTATCTTCTCAGAAGGATTCTGGTAAGAAATATATCTAAATCTAAGGGTGGACAAGCAGGAGGTTGGTATTCAAAAGAACTCAGGATTCACATTGTAGCAGTGCTACCCCTTTAGTGGACTAGCCCCAAGGACCAGATTCTCTACATGAGGTCCGCACAAGGGCCATCTACTTAGCCTTCATAGCCAGGATTTGATTTGGTTGTCATACTTGCATTTGCACATATGGTTTGGAGAAATGGTAAAATAACCTTTTAAAACAGAAACTAGTGGAAAATCAAATTTCCCAGGTAAAGAAAAATTGGTTTTAGATTTTAAATCCAAGCCACAGTGCATGCATTCATTGTCATCATTTTAACCTTCTCTTCATTTTGTTTTGTTTTGATATCAAAGTCATGATGGTTGACTAGGTAAGATGCGATGGGCTAAAAGATATATTTTTTTATTAAAGATTTTATTTATTTATTTGACAGACAGAGATCACAAGTAGGCAGAGAGAGGAAGGGAAGCAGGCTCCCTGCTGAGCAGAGAGCCTGATGCGGGGCTCGATCCCAGGACCCTGGGACCATGACCTGAGCCAAAGGCAGAGGCTTTAACCCACTGAACCACCCAGGCGCCCCTAAAAGATATCTTTTAAAATACATTACTCTCCACAAGTTTCTTCTTTTTAACAATAAAACTTTACTTTCATTGTAAAAAAAACAACTTAATTTCAACTTTTCAACAAAGGTACATGTTCATGCTGTCATTAAATTTGAAGTTATTTATAACACTACAATGTTGGTTGAATGAGAGAAATAGAAAAGTATCATAGGTTTAAGGATATGAGATATGACTGTCATTCATAACTAAAGTCATGCTGGGTGTATGATATAATCTCATTGTGTCTTGCCTGGTTTGAAATACATACTAAAATGTGTGTAGAGAGGAATGCCATGTTTATGAATTTTAATTATTTCTAACAAAATAGACTTCAGGGCCTGAATATATGTAAAGTTTGCAGAGCAACAGATAAACAAAAGGTCTTTTTTTCATATGGACAATGTTATGTGTTTAGTCAATTACCAAGAGTTAACCAAAAGGCAATAGGATATAATCAATTTAATAAGCATATTATAAGAAAGCACTTTACTTGGGATGTCAGTGGGTCACTTGTTCCTCTAATAAAATTTATTCTTTGTGGGAGCTAAGCATTAGGTGAGACACAGCATAGAGAAGTGGTTAAATATGTAAATCCCGGAGCCAAACAGCTGGAGGATGAATCCTAGCTCTCTCCTCTTTACCAGCTGTATATACATGAGCAATCTCTTTAACCTTCCCATGCTTCACTTTCATCTTCCATAATAGTAATACCTACCCTGCTTAATTGTGTGGATTAAATGAGTTAATAAATGTATAGCTGCCAGAATTATGTTGGCACTGGGTAAATGCTTGGTATTTGCTATTATAATATAGGGCAATATATTATATTGGAAGTTTTGATTGAATTTTAGGATCAGATAGATGGATATTTATATTCTGTCACTATAGGTAACTTTATTATTTTATTTTTTGTTTTTGGATCTTGGGTACACCGAATCTATTGAGCCTTGATTTTCTCATCTGTAAAACAGGCACAATGACAGGATTTACCATATGTTTCATGAAGATTGAACAAGCTCTGTTAATCACTGCTTAATAAATATAATCATTATCTTTAATTTTTATGTACACATGGAATACCATTGCCACACTAATATAGTTTATTGTCCTTGACCACATTCAGGATAAATTAATTAAAATCCCTTTGTTTCTGATGTATAAGCTCGAAAGAGGTATAATGTAATATACTCCAAATTCAATATTAAATATGTACTACTTAGCATTTATTTTGCAGTCCAGTGTTCTTCCTTGCCGCAACAAACTCCTGAATTATATCAGGAAAACAAACATGACAACCCTAACATAAATGAATTATGTAGACACAGAAAATCCTTCTTACTGTTAAAAGATACTGGTTTTCTTAAAAATGAAAGTAATGTTTGCTCTGTGACTGGCGTAATTATTATCTAAGCCACAAAGTGATCAGAAATTAGAGCTTTATTGAAACTTGGAAGTTTACTTTCTGCCCTTTCATTTATTTATTTTTTGGGTAGATGCATATTACTCTTGAAAATAATATAAAACCTCACAGCCTAGTAATAATTTCATCATCACTGATATCAAAACATGTATAAGCAAAGAGACAGTGACCAGGAGAATATATATTTTTCATCCAAGCAACTGAAAGAGGAAGTCTTTCCTTTCAAATTATAAAATGTAAATTATGAATGACTATAAATTCACTGGTTACTGTTACTCTCTCTGTTCAGCATATTTTACTTTTACTTTTCTTCACTCTAAAACTTTTATGTTTTTTATACATATTTGATTCCTCATGAGTTATGCAACCACTTTTGAGAAATTCAGAAGTGAGGTAAAGACTACTACCTGCTCACCTACTCTCTTTTTTTTTCTGGGTGCAAAACTAGGGCTCTTTTGATTTCCCTTGCAGGTTGCTGTGAATGTATTCCAGTATCCTGTAATACTGGGTAAATGTAAGGAATGTGATATGCACATTTCTGGGTCTGTCTTATAAAAATCATCCATTAGCACTGCATTATACTTCTTCCCCTTTCTTCTGCCCTGAATAGAAACTCCTAGAGGGCCTCTACCCAACCACCAGAATTGGTCATTGCCTAGGCATGTCCCGAGACTGTTTGCATGACAATGATACTATTTTAAATTACATGTTTAGCTCCATTTTCTATAGCCCAGTTCACCCTAACTAGTAGAAAAATGATCATATCAAAATGGAGTGCTGCTATAAAAAAATTAAATTATGTTATAACAAAATTTTTCTCTAACAACAATAAACAAATGGAAGTCATGTCGTAGGTGGTGAGAAAAAATGAATGCAGCAAGTGACAAAGTGGAATCAGGAGTTATGCGGTGGCAAAACATCTTGAAAACTCTCACATGTAATTATTTGGAAGGTAGAACAAATGCCTACTGGACCCATAGTTCTAGGGTAAGTGATGAGAAAAAGCTAGGAAGTTTATAAATGTGTGACTGTTATTTGTTACAATGAGCCACATATTATGAGAAAGAACTGAGCTCAGGAAAGAATTAGCTGGTTTTAAACACAGATTGAAGGGAATAGGGAAAGCTATATTAAAAGCATCATAGGGTTTGAAAATGCAACTTCTCTGAACCCTGAACAATGAGAGATAAGACTGAAAAACTCTGAGAACCAAAGGCACATTAAGATCGTATAATCAAAGGGCTTCAGCTCATGCAAAAATCACCTTGAGAGGGGCCATCTTCTTGTACACTCCTACTGTTTCAGATGACCTTAAAGCAATATTGGCAAGAGAGAGAGAGAGACAAGCAAAGAGAGAGAGAGATGGAGAAAGAGGAAGAACCAAGAAATAAAGCCAACTTAATAGAGATTACTTAAAAATTATGGCTAGGAAAAAAACTTTGGCAGCATTTACTGGAACATGGAAATGACTGGAACATGGAATTTATCAGAAGCATATACATTTTTAATGGAATTATATTGTCTCAGAAACCACAAGTCCATAAAATTATTAACAATTTGGGAATTTCAATGATACGGATATGGCGATTTTAGTATTATTCTTTCAACTTTTCTGTAAGTCTGGTGTTATATTAAAAACTTAAAAAGAAGCCCTCATCTCCCTGTAAGCGGGGGCAAGGTAGAATGTGATCATCACAACCAGTCAATGCCAGGAATTTCACCAGCAGGGAAATATACAAACAGTGAAATTTCCAAGTGAGATATACCTTGCCCACCCATTTAAGATGTAGCGACTGAAGACAACAAGAAGGGACTTCTCAAAGAGTCAAGGGCCACAGGATACACTGAAGAAAAATGAAATATCCACCTGGAGAGCAGACTGGATATAATCAAAAACTTTCTGTAAGTACCTGGGAAGGGGCCTTCCTCAGTGCCTACCTTGCAGGATTTTATCCTACCATAAACTAGCAACTGATCATTTTGTCCTTTCTTAAACAGGAGTTTTCATACAACAATCCCCACTTTTGCCCTAATGTTGAGTGTGGAGGGGCTCATAACCTCTCTCAGTTCATAGGTCATTAGAGTACAAGGAACCAAACTCAATTCTAATAGACTTTGGGCAGACTTCTCTAACCAGTGGGTGATTAGGTTGTCTCACTTGGGCAAGAGTAAATATACACCAGTGGTGGGACCAACTTGGGTGGCAGCTATTTGCAGGCCTCTATGAAAACATGTTCTTCTTTCTCCTAAACTACATTTCTAGCTTCTCCATCAGACAGATATGTGCATGTGCCTATATTCACTTCTATGAATACTCCTCATACACCACGGTCTCTTACACCGTACACCACGAGTACACCACGGTACTCCTCCATGCTTGTTTTCCATTCTGACTGGGAGTATGATCTCCAAGGCAACCTTAAACACTCCATATTGAAGTTACAGAAGTTGCCCTCCATTTGGATTCTCAAGTGATTTGGGGGAAGAGACATTCTCCATACCCTGTAAACTTGGAAATTCCATGGAGCAAGAAGAGTAACTTCCCATCATGCTGATCTTTTATATATCTAGGTCCAGTTTTTTTTGTTTTGTTTTGTTTTAGATGGAGCCAGATTTCCCCCAAATATATATTAAACTTTAGAGTTAAAGCTGTTACTCTTTTAAGCAATTAA